>NC_080737.1:19217023-19294523 GCF_019097595.1 Hemibagrus wyckioides | reverse complement strand
GAATCCCAGAGGAACCCTGCAGCTCACTGTGAAACCCCTCGCTCCAGCCTCGTGCTGCGGTTCGAATCATCTCAACCTCGGATGCTGGGTTTCTGACAGGAATCTTTAAATAAACTCATTTAAACATTCCAGCACAGTCTGTGAGAATTACTCAAATATTATTATTAGTCTTTTATTTACTTTAGAGCACGATCTCGCAGCTATCCTCTGATTCGTCCTTAAAGCTGCTCTTGAACTTTACAGAGAACTAAATAGCAAAGGTTCCTCTTTTCTTTAAAAAAAAACTCCCATCAGAACCATCATTGATCCGGAGAATCCCAGAGGAACCCTGAGGCTCACTTCTCTCCTAACTTCTCTCCTAACTTCACTCCTGGTCATCAGGTCAGTTTGAGTGGGTCAGCAGAAGCTCGTGTTCAGCTTGTAAGGAGATAAATGTCTGCCTCTAAACTCTATTTCGATGCACAAAGCTGTGAAGTGACACGGTGTGGAGAAAACTGTCAACATTCCAGCACACTCTGAGTGAAGGACTTCATTATTTATTTTTTGTTTTTTAATTTATTTTAGGACGCAAACTTGCAGCTATGTATATACATATATATATATATATATATATTTTTTTTTTTTCAAAATTCGAAACCCAAAAAGCAGGAACAATAATAAATAAAAGACACGCACAACAAACACTGATGGAAAATAAAGACTAAATACAACAACGATAATAAATAATAAATTGCGCTTTTTTTCTTTTCTTTAAATACTCACATAAATCAGTGAAGTAGGAAATTAAACATGGCACCCATCATGCGTCACGCAGGCAGAGAAGCCAGAAACGGCGCGCGCTGAAATGTTGATTGCGTCACTGCGGCTCGAGCCGCGAGCCCGAACTTTGCGCGAAAAGAAAAAAAAAGCAAAGAAAGAAAGACAAAAATGAGAGAGAGAGAGAAAAAAAAAGAAAAGAAGAACGGCAGCACGCGCGCTTCACTTCGCTTCACTTCGCCTCACTCGGTGTGCACGCTGTGCGCTGTCCCGCACGCTCGCGCTCTCTCTCCATCTCTCTCTCTCTCTCTCTCTCTCTCCCCACTTCACTTCCAGAAAGCTTGATTTGCACCACTGCGTCACAATCCCTGCTGTAAAGTTTGCCTTCACTTAAACTTCTCTCTCTCTCTCTCTCTCTCTCTCTCTCTCTCTCTCTCTCTCTCTCCAGGAAGTGATTTGCAGCTCCTCACATGGAGAGCGTATGACATCATGCTACAGTCCTGTAGGGAGTGTGTTTGTGTTTTAAAGGTACAGCTCCGAGTCTGTGTGTTTTCTCTCTTTTCTCAGATAGACAGATGGATCGATCGTTAGATGGATGGATAAATAGATAGAGGGAACTGTATTGTGATTGCACAGTACAGGAGCTCAGCAGTGATCAGGTGTGCGCTCAGGAGAAAGGATGCTCGGATGCTCAGGGTGCGGGACAAGACCCCGGCTTTCACACCGTCAGTTAGCTCTACAGCTTCTTCTTCTTCTTCTTCTTCTTCTTTACCTCCTCACACCCTCCTTACTCTGCATTTTCTACATTATGTAAAGATTAAAACTCCACATGCTGCATGGATGAAGGAGTTGCTGCAGAGTAACCTGCAGAAGTTCATTATTTCCCTATAACCATCCATCATGCCATATTTCTATCCCTTTATAACTATATTATAAACTATGTAATGTGAACTTAATGACCACAAAACAAGTTCACATTCTCGCTTCATACGTCACGGCAGATCTAAACACTTGTTTCCTCTCTTTTTCCTTTTTTGTAAAAAAAAACAAAAACAAAAAACTCATGTTACTGATGATGAAGATGAAGGAAAGTTTAAAGCAGTTGCTCCTCTGACACTGGAGACTCCTTCCATAAATGTTAAATATGCAATAAGCGATTTTTTAAAGATCCATCACGTGTTCTATATAAAGTCTGTGACTGAGCTGTTGCTATAGAAACACTAGGGGTGTGACCATCAGAGCTGCTGTTAGAGAAAATTAATCAACACCTTCTGACCAATCGCTTTTACTAAGAGCTTTGATCCAGGTGAGGGCAGCAGTGGGTCAGTAACCTATGTGGTTTAAGTGTGTACTCAGTGTGTACTGAGTGTATAGTGAGTGTGTACTGAGTGTGTACTGAGTGTATAGTGAGTGTGTACTGAGTGTTTACTGAGTGTATAGTGAGTGTTCTGAGTGTGTACTGAGTGTGTACTGAGTGCATAGTGAGTGTGTACTGAGTGTGTACTGAGTGTGTACTGAGTGCATAGTGAGTGTGTACTGAGTGTGTACTGAGTGCATAGTGAGTGTGTACTGAGTGTGTACTGAGTGTGTACTGAGTGTGTACTGAGTGTTTACTGAGTGTATAGTGAGTGTGTTCTGAGTGTGTACTGAGTGCATAGTGAGTGTGTACTGAGTGTGTTCTGAGTGTATAGTGAGTGTGTTCTGAGTGTGTACTGAGTGTATAGTGAGTGTGTACTGAGTGTATAGTGAGTGTGTACTGAGTGTGTACTGAGTGTATAGTGAGTGTGTACTGAGTGTGTACTGAGTGTATAGTGAGTGTGTACTGAGTGTGTACTGAGTGTATAGTGAGTGTGTACTGAGTGTGTACTGAGTGTATAGTGAGTGTGTACTGAGTGTGTACTGAGTGTATAGTGAGTGTGTACTGAGTGTATAGTGAGTGTGTTCTGAGTGTGTACTGAGTGTATAGTGAGTGTGTTCTGAGTGTGTACTGAGTGCATAGTGAGTGTGTTCTGAGTGTTTACTGAGTGTATAGTGAGTGTGTTCTGAGTGTGTACTGAGTGCATAGTGAGTGTGTTCTGAGTGTGTACTGAGTGTATAGTGAGTGTGTACTGAGTGTGTTCTGAGTGTATAGTGAGTGTGTACTGAGTGTATAGTGAGTGTGTACTGAGTGTGTACTGAGTGTATAGTGAGTGTGTACTGAGTGTGTACTGAGTGTATAGTGAGTGTGTTCTGAGTGTGTACTGAGTGCATAGTGAGTGTGTACTGAGTGTGTACTGAGTGTATAGTGAGTGTGTACTGAGTGTATAGTGAGTGTGTACTGAGTGTGTACTGAGTGTATAGTGAGTGTGTACTGAGTGTGTACTGAGTGTATAGTGAGTGTGTACTGAGTGCATAGTGAGTGTGTACTGAGTGTGTACTGAGTGTGTTCTGAGTGTGTACTGAGTGTATACTGTGTGTTCTGAGTGTGTACTGAGTGTGTTCTGAGTGTGTACTGAGTGTATAGTGAGTGTTCTGAGTGTTTACTGAGTGTATAGTGAGTGTGTTCTGAGTGTGTACTGAGTGCATAGTGAGTGTGTACTGAGTGTGTTCTGAGTGTGTACTGAGTGTATAGTGAGTGTAGTGAGTGTGTTCTGAGTGTGTACTGAGTGCATAGTGAGTGTGTTCTGAGTGTGTACTGAGTGCATAGTGAGTGTGTTCTGAGTGTGTACTGAGTGCATAGTGAGTGTGTACTGAGTGTGTACTGAGTGTGTACTGAGTGTATAGTGAGTGTGTACTGAGTGTGTACTGAGTGCATAGTGAGTGTGTACTGAGTGTGTACTGAGTGTGTACTGAGTGTATAGTGAGTGTGTACTGAGTGTGTACTGAGTGCATAGTGAGTGTGTACTGAGTGTGTACTGAGTGTGTACTGAGTGTATAGTGAGTGTGTACTGAGTGTGTACTGAGTGTATAGTGAGTGTGTACTGAGTGTGTTCTGAGTGTGTACTGAGTGTGTACTGAGTGTGTACTGAGTGTGTACTGAGTGTGTACTGAGTGTGTACTGAGTGTGTTCTGAGTGTGTACTGAGTGTGTACTGAGTGTATAGTGAGTGTGTTCTGAGTGTGTACTGAGTGTGTACTGAGTGTGTACTGAGTGTATAGTGAGTGTGTACTGAGTGTGTACTGAGTGCATAGTGAGTGTGTACTGAGTGTGTACTGAGTGTATAGTGAGTGTGTACTGAGTGTGTACTGAGTGCATAGTGAGTGTGTACTGAGTGTGTACTGAGTGTATAGTGAGTGTGTACTGAGTGTGTACTGAGTGTGTACTGAGTGTATAGTGAGTGTGTACTGAGTGTGTTCTGAGTGTGTACTGAGTGTATAGTGAGTGTGTACTGAGTGTATACTGAGTGTGTTCTGAGTGTGTACTGAGTGTGTTCTGAGTGTGTACTGAGTCTATATTGAGTGTGTTCTGAGTGTGTACTGAGTGTATAGTGAGTGTGTACTGAGTGTATAGTGAGTGTGTACTGAGTGTATAGTGAGTGTGTACTGAGTGTGTACTGAGTGTATAGTGAGTGTGTACTGAGTGTATAGTGAGTGTGTACTGAGTGTATAGTGAGTGTGTACTGAGTGTGTTCTGAGTGTGTTTATAGTGTGTACTGAGTGTGTTCTGAGTGTGTACTGAGTGTATAGTGAGTGTGTACTGAGTGTATAGTGAGTGTGTACTGAGTGTATAGTGAGTGTGTACTGAGTGTGTTCTGAGTGTGTTTATAGTGTGTACTGAGTGTGTTCTGAGTGTGTACTGAGTGTATAGTGAGTGTGTACTGAGTGTATAGTGAGTGTGTACTGAGTGTATAGTGAGTGTGTACTGAGTGTGTACTGAGTGTGTTCTGAGTGTGTACTGAGTGTATAGTGAGTGTGTACTGAGTGTATAGTGAGTGTGTACTGAGTGTATAGTGAGTGTGTACTGAGTGTGTTCTGAGTGTGTTTATAGTGTGTACTGAGTGTGTTCTGAGTGTGTTCTGAGTGTGTTCTGAGTGTGTACTGAGTGTATAGTGAGTGTATAGTGAGTGTGTACTGAGTGTATAGTGAGTGTATAGTGAGTGTGTACTGAGTGTATAGTGAGTGTGTACTGAGTGTATAGTGAGTGTGTACTGAGTGTATAGTGAGTGTGTACTGAGTGTGTTCTGAGTGTGTACTGAGTGTATAGTGAGTGTATAGTGAGTGTGTTCTGAGTATATAGTGAGTGTGTTCTGAGTGTGTACTGAGTGTATAGTGAGTGTGTTCTGAGTGTGTACTGAGTGTATAGTGAGTGTGTACTGAGTGTGTTCTGAGTGTATAGTGAGTGTGTTCTGAGTGTGTACTGAGTGTGTTCTGAGTGTATAGTGAGTGTGTACTGAGTGTGTTCTGAGTGTGTTTAGAGTGTGTACTGAGTATGTACTGAGTGTATACTGAGTGTATACTGTGTGTATTCTGAGTGTGTTCTGAGTGTGTACTGAGTGTATACTGAGTGTGTTCTGAGTGTGTACTAAGTGTGTACTGAGTGTGTGCTGAGTGTGTACTGAGTGTGTACTGAGTGTGTACTGAGTGTATACTGTGTGTGTTCTGAGTGTATACTGTGTGTGTTCTGAGTGTGTACTGAGTGTGTTCTGAGTGTGTACTGAGTGTGTACTGAGTGTGTGCTGAGTGTGTACTGAGTGTGTACTGAGTGTGTTTAGAGTGTGTACTGAGTATGTTCTGAGTGTATACTGTGTGTATTCTGAGTGTGTACTGAGTATGTTCTGAGTGTATACTGAGTGTGTTCTGAGTGTGTACTGAGTGTGTACTGAGTGTGTTCTGAGTGTGTTTATAGTGTGTACTGAGTGTGTTCTGAGTGTGTACTGAGTGTATAGTGAGTGTGTACTGAGTGTATAGTGAGTGTGTACTTAGTGTATAGTGAGTGTGTACTGAGTGTATAGTGAGTGTGTACTGAGTGTGTACTGAGTGTATAGTGAGTGTGTACTGAGTGTATAGTGAGTGTGTACTGAGTGTATAGTGAGTGTGTACTGAGTGTGTTCTGAGTGTGTTTATAGTGTGTACTGAGTGTGTTCTGAGTGTGTTCTGAGTGTGTACTGAGTGTATAGTGAGTGTATAGTGAGTCTATAGTGAGTGTGTACTGAGTGTATAGTGAGTGTATAGTGAGTGTGTACTGAGTGTATAGTGAGTGTGTACTGAGTGTATAGTGAGTGTGTACTGAGTGTATAGTGAGTGTGTACTGAGTGTGTACTGAGTGTATAGTGAGTGTGTACTGAGTGTATAGTGAGTGTGTACTGAGTGTATAGTGAGTGTGTACTGAGTGTGTTCTGAGTGTGTTTATAGTGTGTACTGAGTGTGTTCTGAGTGTGTACTGAGTGTATAGTGAGTGTATAGTGAGTGTGTTCTGAGTATATAGTGAGTGTGTTCTGAGTGTGTACTGAGTGTATAGTGAGTGTGTTCTGAGTGTGTACTGAGTGTATAGTGAGTGTGTACTGAGTGTGTTCTGAGTGTATAGTGAGTGTGTTCTGAGTGTGTACTGAGTGTGTTCTGAGTGTGTACTGAGTGTGTACTGAGTGTGTACTGAGTATGTTCTGAGTGTATACTGTGTGTATTCTGAGTGTGTACTGAGTGTATACTGAGTGTATTCTGAGTGTATAGTGAGTGTGTTCTGAGTGTGTACTGAGTGTGTACTGAGTGTGTACTGAGTGTGTTCTGAGTGTGTACTGAGTGTATACTGTGTGTATTCTGAGTGTGTACTGAGTGTGTACTGAGTGTATACTGAGTGTGTTCTGAGTGTGTTTAGAGTGTGTACTGTGTGTGTACTGTGTGTGTACTGAGTGTGTACTGTGTGTGTACTGAGTGTGTACTGTGTGTTTACTGAGTGTGTACTGTGTGTGTTCTGAGTGTGTACTGAGTGTGTTTAGAGTGTGTACTGAGTGTGTACTGAGTGTGTTCTGAGTGTGTACTGAGTGTGTACTGAGTGTGTTTAGAGTGTGTACTCAGTGTGTACTGAGTGTATACTGTGTTTGTTCTGAGTGTGTTCTGAGTGTATACTGAGTGTGTTCTGAGTGTGTACTGAGTGTGTACTGAGTGTGTGCTGAGTGTGTACTGAGTTTGTACTGAGTGTATACTGTGTGTGTTCTGAGTGTATACTGTGTGTGTTCTGAGTGTGTACTGAGTGTATAGTGAGTGTGTACTGAGTGTATAGTGAGTGTGTTCTGAGTGTGTACTGAGTGTGTTTAGAGTGTGTACTGAGTGTGTACTGAGCATATAGTGAGTGTGTACTGAGTGTATAGTGAGTGTGTTCTGAGTGTGTACTGAGTGTGTTCTGAGTGTGTACTGAGTGTATACTGTGTGTGTACTGAGTGTATAGTGATTGTGTACTGAGTGTATAGTGAGTGTGTACTGAGTGTGTTCTGAGTGTGTACTGAGTGTATAGTGAGTGTGTACTGAGTGTGTACTGAGTGTATACTGTGTGTGTACTGAGTGTATACTGAGTGTATAGTGAGTGTGTACTGAGCATATAGTGAGTGTGTACTGAGTGTATAGTGAGTGTGTTCTGAGTGTATAGTGAGTGTGTACTGAGTGTGTTCTGAGTGTGTACTGAGTGTATAGTGAGTGTATAGTGAGTGTGTTCTGAGTGTGTACTGAGTGTGTACTGAGTGTATAGTGAGTGTGTACTGAGTGTATAGTGAGTGTGTTCTGAGTGTGTACTGAGCGTATAGTGAGTGTGTTCTGAGTGTGTACTGAGTGTATAGTGAGTGTGTTCTGAGTGTATAGTGAGCGTATAGTGAGTGTGTACTGAGCGTATAGTGAGTGTGTACTGAGTGTATAGTGAGTGTGTTCTGAGTGTGTACTGAGTGTGTTCTGAGTGTGTACTGAGTGTGTACTGAGTGTGTTCTGAGTGTGTACTGAGTGTATAGTGAGTGTGTACTGAGTGTGTACTGAGTGTATACTGAGTGTATACTGAGTGTGTTCTGAGTGTGTACTGAGTGTATAGTGAGTGTGTTCTGAGTGTGTACTGAGTGTATAGTGAGTGTGTTCTGAGTGTGTACTGAGTGTGTACTGAGTGTGTTCTGAGTGTGTACTGAGTGTATAGTGAGTGTGTACTGAGTGTGTACTGAGTGTGTTCTGAGTGTGTACTGAGTGTATACTGAGTGTATAGTGAGTGTGTACTGAGTGTGTACTGAGTGTATAGTGAGTGTGTACTGAGTGTATAGTGAGTGTGTTCTGAGTGTATAGTGAGTGTATAGTGAGTGTGTACTGAGTGTGTACTGAGTGTATAGTGAGTGTGTTCTGAGTGTATAGTGAGTGTATAGTGAGTGTGTTCTGAGTGTATAGTGAGTGTGTTCTGAGTGTATAGTGAGTGTATAGTGAGTGTGTTCTGAGTGTGTTCTGAGTGTATAGTGAGTGTGTACTGAGTGTATAGTGAGTGTGTACTGAGTGTGTACTGAGTGTATAGTGAGTGTGTTCTGAGTGTATAGTGAGTGTGTTCTGAGTGTATAGTGAGTGTGTTCTGAGTGTATAGTGAGTGTGTTCTGAGTGTATAGTGAGTGTATAGTGAGTGTGTTCTGAGTGTATAGTGAGTGTGTACTGAGTGTGTTCTGAGTGTATAGTGAGTGTGTTCTGAGTGTATAGTGAGTGTGTTCTGAGTGTATAGTGAGTGTGTACTGAGTGTGTACTAGTGTATAGTGAGTGTGTACTGAGTGTATAGTGAGTGTGTTCTGAGTGTATAGTGAGTGTGTTCTGAGTGTGTACTGAGTGTATAGTGAGTGTATACTGAGTGTGTTCTGAGTATGTACTGAGTGTATAGTGAGTGTGTTCTGAGTGTGTACTGAGTGTATAGTGAGTGTGTTCTGAGTGTGTACTGAGTGTATAGTGAGTGTGTTCTGAGTGTATAGTGAGTGTGTACTGAGTGTGTACTGAGTGTATAGTGAGTGTATAGTGAGTGTGTTCTGAGTGTATAGTGAGTGTGTTCTGAGTGTATAGTGAGTGTATAGTGAGTGTGTTCTGAGTGTGTTCTGAGTGTATAGTGAGTGTGTTCTGAGTGTATAGTGAGTGTGTACTGAGTGTATAGTGAGTGTGTTCTGAGTGTATAGTGAGTGTGTTCTGAGTGTGTTCTGAGTGTATAGTGAGTGTATAGTGAGTGTGTTCTGAGTGTATAGTGAGTGTGTTCTGAGTGTATAGTGAGTGTGTTCTGAGTGTATAGTGAGTGTATAGTGAGTGTGTTCTGAGTGTGTTCTGAGTGTATAGTGAGTGTGTTCTGAGTGTGTTCTGAGTGTATAGTGAGTGTGTTCTGAGTGTATAGTGAGTGTGGTCTGAGTGTATAGTGAGTGTGTTCTGAGTGTATAGTGAGTGTATAGTGAGTGTGTTCTGAGTGTGTTCTGAGTGTATAGTGAGTGTGTACTGAGTGTTCTGAGTGTGTACTGAGTGTGTACTGAGTGTATAGTGAGTGTGTTCTGAGTGTATAGTGAGTGTATAGTGAGTGTGTACTGAGTGTATAGTGAGTGTGTTCTGAGTGTATAGTGAGTGTGTACTGAGTGTATAGTGAGTGTGTTCTGAGTGTATACTGAGTGTGTTCTGAGTGTGTACTGAGTGTATAGTGAGTGTATACTGAGTGTGTTCTGAGTGTGTACTGAGTGTATAGTGAGTGTGTTCTGAGTGTGTACTGAGTGTATAGTGAGTGTGTTCTGAGTGTATAGTGAGTGTGTACTGAGTGTGTACTGAGTGTGTACTGAGTGTATAGTGAGTGTGTACTGAGTGTGTACTGAGTGTATAGTGAGTGTGTTCTGAGTGTATAGTGAGTGTGTACTGAGTGTGTACTGAGTGTGTACTGAGTATATAGTGAGTGTGTTCTGAGTGTATAGTGAGTGTTTACTGAGTGTGTACTGAGTGTATAGTGAGTGTGTTCTGAGTGTGTTCTGAGTGTATAGTGAGTGTATAGTGAGTGTGTTCTGAGTGTGTTCTGAGTGTATAGTGAGTGTGTTCTGAGTGTGTACTGAGTGTGTACTGAGTGTATAGTGAGTGTGTTCTGAGTGTATAGTGAGTGTATAGTGAGTGTGTACTGAGTGTGTACTGAGTGTATAGTGAGTGTGTTCTGAGTGTGTACTGAGTGTATAGTGAGTGTATAGTGAGTGTGTTCTGAGTGTGTACTGAGTGTATAGTGAGTGTGTTCTGAGTGTATAGTGAGTGTGTACTGAGTGTGTACTGAGTGTATAGTGAGTGTGTTCTGAGTGTGTACTGAGTGTATAGTGAGTGTGTACTGAGTGTATAGTGAGTGTGTTCTGAGTGTATAGTGAGTGTGTACTGAGTGTGTACTGAGCGTTTACTGAGTGTATAGTGAGTGTATAAGGAGTGTGTTCTGAGTGTGTTTATAGTGTGTACTGAGTGTGTTCTGAGTGTATAGTGAGTGTGTTCTGAGTGTATAGTGAGTGTGTTCTGAGTGTATAGTGAGTGTGTACTGAGTGTGTTCTGAGTGTATAGTGAGTGTATAGTGAGTGTGTACTGAGTGTGTACTGAGTGTATAGTGAGTGTGTACTGAGTGTGTTCTGAGTGTATAGTGAGTGTATAGTGAGTGTGTTCTGAGTGTGTACTGAATGTGTACTGAGTGTATAGTGAGTGTGTTCTGAGTGTATAGTGAGTGTACAGTGAGTGTGTTCTGAGTGTATAGTGAGTGTATAGTGAGTGTGTTCTGAGTGTATAGTGAGTGTGTACTGAGTGTGTTCTGAGTGTATAGTGAGTGTATAGTGAGTTTGTACTGAATGTGTTCTGAGTGTATAGTGAGTGTATAGTGAGTGTGTTCTGAGTGTATAGTGAGTGTACAGTGAGTGTGTTCTGAGTGTATAGTGAGTGTGTACTGAGTGTGTTCTGAGTGTATAGTGAGTGTGTACTGAGTGTGTACTGAGTGTATAGTGAGTGTATAAGGAGTGTGTTCTGAGTGTGTTTATAGTGTTTACTGAGTGTATAGTGAGTGTGTACTGAGTGTGTTCTGAGTGTGTTCTGAGTGTGTACTGAGTGTATAGTGAGTGTGTTCTGAGTGTGTTCTGAGTGTATAGTGAGTGTATAGTGAGTGTGTACTGAATGTGTTCTGAGTGTATAGTGAGTGTGTTCTGAGTGTATAGTGAGTGTGTACTGAGTGTGTACTGAGTGTGTACTGAGTGTATAGTGAGTGTATAAGGAGTGTGTTCTGAGTGTGTTTATAGTGTTTACTGAGTGTATAGTGAGTGTGTACTGAGTGTGTACTGAGTGTGTACTGAGTGTATAGTGAGTGTATAAGGAGTGTGTTCTGAGTGTGTTTATAGTGTTTACTGAGTGTATAGTGAGTGTGTACTGAGTGTGTACTGAGTGTGTACTGAGTGTATAGTGAGTGTGTTCTGAGTGTGTTCTGAGTGTATAGTGAGTGTATAGTGAGTGTGTTCTGAGTGTATAGTGAGTGTATAGTGAGTGTATAGTGAGTGTGTACTGAGTGTGTACTGAGTGTGTACTGAGTGTGTACTGAGTGTATAGTGAGTGTATAAGGAGTGTGTTCTGAGTGTGTTTATAGTGTTTACTGAGTGTATAGTGAGTGTGTACTGAGTGTGTTCTGAGTGTGTACTGAGTGTATAGTGAGTGTGTTCTGAGTGTGTTCTGAGTGTATAGTGAGTGTATAGTGAGTGTGTACTGAATGTGTTCTGAGTGTATAGTGAGTGTGTACTGAGTGTGTACTGAGTGTATAGTGAGTGTATAAGGAGTGTGTTCTGAGTGTGTTTATAGTGTTTACTGAGTGTATAGTGAGTGTGTACTGAGTGTGTACTGAGTGTATAGTGAGTGTATAGTGAGTGTATAAGGAGTGTGTTCTGAGTGTGTTTATAGTGTTTACTGAGTGTATAGTGAGTGTGTACTGAGTGTGTACTGAGTGTATAGTGAGTGTGTTCTGAGTGTATAGTGAGTGTATAGTGAGTGTGTTCTGAGTGTATAGTGAGTGTGTACTGAGTGTGTACTGAGTGTGTACTGAGTGTATAGTGAGTGTATAAGGAGTGTGTTCTGAGTGTGTTTATAGTGTTTACTGAGTGTATAGTGAGTGTGTACTGAGTGTGTTCTGAGTGTATTCTGAGTGTGTTTATAGTGCGTACTGAAGTTTAGCTGATAAACCAGACAAATAGTGTATAAACATTTTGATGGCAGATGTCAGGTTTCATCTCTCTACAGAAAGATGGTGGGTTGAGCGAGCATCACTCTCTCTCTCTGTCTCTCTCTCTCTCTCGATTTTAAGAAACTAGGTCCAGAAGTACTGGAGTGCTGAAAAGTGGTGAAGGAAAGTGTGACTGGCTGTCGCCCATACCGTCTCGCACAATCCCGCACACACACACACACACACCAGCACAAGGCTCACACTGTCACACATTCCTCCAGGCGCAGAATGTTTCACGCCGTGTGGTGGAGTTAGGAGATTGATTTTAGATGTTAACTAGTACTTTAACAATCTGTGATAGCCGGCCCTTTATTATTTTTTTACCTCAAAAAATAAACTAAAACAGAACAGTTTTAGACATCACGATTACCTCAGAACACACACTTACACCACAGCCATGGTGAGTTCTAGATTGTGATTGGTTACGAAGTGTTGATGGATTTTCCACTTGTTTGTTTCTATAGTAACAGCGCTCTGTGCATACATATGAACTGATATAATAATTGTGAGCAATTGTGTATATGGTGTTATGTTAAGTTGCCTTCATTTGTCACATACATCACAGTGAAAATTCTTTCATCGCATATCCCATCCTTGGAGGGTTGGGGTCAGTGCACAGGGACAGCCATGATGCAGCACATTGATTTATTTAACGTTAATGGAAGGAGTCTCCAGTTTCAGTGATGAAGCTGTTTTTTTCTTATCATCTTCAAGAAAGAGAACAAGAAAAAGCTCCTGAAGCATCTGTTTCATGTATCTTTAAACAGATAAAAAGTGCAGACACTGAAATGTTCTTTAATTTATTATACAAATCATAATAGTTGGAAAATTAGTGTGGTAGAAGATCTTTCTCTCCAGAGATCTTCCTGTGAGGTTCTACAGATGGTTGAAGGTTCTAGGGAATGTTTGAAAAAGGTAAACCCTGAGCTACAAAACCAAGAGGACCGAACCTTCTGGAGATCTGGAGCCATTTTTATATCTGTGTTTTATGTTTTTTATGAGCAACTGATTTGATGTTTCATTTTTCCTTCTGGTATCATAAACAGTTTTTCAGTTTCTATCATGATTCATAGAGAAGGATCAGGACAGAATATTTTTTATCGTATCACTCAGCAGTAGCTGGTAAAAGTGAGCTCATATATTCATTGGAACACAACAACAATAGCAACAAAAAACCCATACTATTTTAAACTTCAAATAAATTTATTTTTACAAAACGCAGTTCCTGAGGGTCCAGTGAACTTGGTGACTGAATGAATGATGATATTAACGGTTATAAACATGGCACAGCAGAACAGCAGAGACACGGACGAGGCTGATCACGTGTTCGTCAGAGGAAGTGTGTGAGACGACGTGACGGACAGACGCGAGCTCACGCCGCTGGACCCACCGTCCCCTGAATGCCTACATTTAGGGAATGAAAGAAAGGGTGTGAGCCGAGAGCGAGGCGTATGAAGGCTCTCACAGGCTCTCGTGGTCGATCTGGAGATTCAGACTCAGGGTCTGTCCACCATCGAGCGGCCAAAAAAACGTTCACAGCACTTCCGCTTGGCTTAAACTCAATCGACTCTTTCTTTCTTTATTTTTTTTTAACTTGAGCTACAACTTATATAGCTAAAAAATCATGGAAGCCCTATTAGGACGGGATTAGTTACATCCAGAAGCCTGTAATTCCATGTAATTATGAGGAGTATCACTGGGATTTTAGTCCCACCCAAATCATGTGACCTACTAATGATTAATTTGCATGGCCACGCCCCCTGCACCGATCGCTCACAATAATCAGTGTGTGTGTAGTACACCTGGTTTTTATTTAAATCGATTAGAATTACTACAGATGTCACAACTGAAGTCTAATCTCGTCCCAACAGTCGACTCGAGTCACCGGAAATCTTTTCCGTACATTCTTACCCCAATCCTTATAGACGTTTCTCAACCTAGCTACACATTTTTTTTTTTTTTTGAAAGAAATGAACAAGTCTGTGATTGCACTCTGAGGTAATTCACCCGAGAAAAGATTTCAGGTGGCCATCATTTCCGTCTCAGTGATTTCAGCCTCGCTGAGCTTCTCCTTTAAAGCTACAATTCCTGCTTTGAGGTTAACAATGACGTCACATAGACCGCACCTTTAATATGACATCACCACCGGAGCATGCTGAAATCATACGCGGAATGTGAGAGTCGGTGAGATTTTCCCCCGACTGAGGTCAGTCAGTGACGCTCGGATCAGTCTGGAGTTCATCATGCAGTAAACAATTGGCACATTAGTATTAGTTAGAGTTGTGTTAAAAGTGTTTAAAGGAAAAGTTTGATTAAAAAAAAAACACGCTCGTCCACTTTACACCGAATGTATTCGATCAGCCAAGACGTGTTCGGTGTGTGTGATGTTTCACTCTTCGGTGTTGCACTGGAGCCACGAGGCTAACGTAGATAACTCACTAGATAGTCTACCAAATCTATCTTGATCTTCACTGATGCCACACACACACACACACACACACACGCACACTCTGACTTCCTTTTATCTTTAAACACAAACATCATCATGTAGCTGAAATGAGGTGACCATCTTGTACATTCCTTGACATCATGACACCTCCTAAGCCACGCCCATTAACTATTGAAGAATTACATTTGAATCAGGCACGAATCAATCAGAATCAGTTCTAAACTGAATCATATCAGTGCTGAATCAAATCAAGAGCAAATGACTCGACTTGTACTGAACCGCATTGTATCTTCTGTAAGAGAGAGTTTCCTGCATTAGCCTCAGATCTACACTTCAGAACTAAACCACGACCCAGTCACGTCTCGGCTGATCGACTACATCTGGCATTAGACGGACATCGCATGAATGTTAATTTCCACATCTCTTCAAACTGTCTACATATCCACAAACACCATGAAGCACCACCCGAGTCCTCCCACCAGGAACATGGTGATGTGCATGCTGTATATGAAGATCTCGTTCAGGACGCCGAAGTCCAGCCTGCGGTGTCCCAGGAGCAGCAGGATGACCGAGAGTTTGTACTGGAGGCGCAGGACGATGCGGACGCACACGTACTCGATGCACAGCAGTGTGGCGAGCGCCACCCACAGGAGCGAGGTGAACAGGCTGCAGCTGAAGTAGAGGAGAAAGCGCACGAAGCCGTAGGTCCAGCGCGACTTCAGGTACAGGTCGAAGTTGCTGTAGTTGGTGCGCAGTAGCTGGGAGGCGCGTGCTGGGACGCAGGCCGAGTGCATGCACGTGCTGTGGGGGCCATGGAAGGAGCGCGCCCGCCTCGGGATGGGGATCACGGGCATGAGTGGGCCGGACGAGCCCCTCGCAGAGCCAGCTCACGACTCAGTCGACGCCGCATGGGTCGATGACATGGCGCTGTTACAGGATGTGGCACGAGGTTTGAAGTTTGGTGTGCGGTTACAGGACCTTTCACTCTCATGTCCGAGGTGTGACTTCTCAGCTCACTTCCATTTCCACTTCAGAGTAGAATTCTGCATAAAGACATGTTCAATGGATACAAAATTAAATTGTTGGAAAACTGATAAACCTACGCTGACACTAGAACGAGTCACTCATGTAGTTTGTAGGTCTGACCTGTCCACACATTCACCAACATGTTCCAAGCTTTATTGTTCATCCTTATGTCTTCTATACATGTTTATGGAAAGGGTGAAGCCTTCATGACAGGATCAGATAAAACCATGCTTATGTTTATCTAACATTTCCAGGTGGGAGTGAGGAACTGAAGAAACGTTGGACCACAATGTCATTTTGTTAGATGTTAATTACTTCAATTTCTCACTTTATAAAAAACCTATACATATTATAGGAATAAAAATCAGTCTGATATTTTGATTAAGCAGATATTTTGCCCTGAATATTAAAACATAAATTACACTAGAATAACTGACAAAATGTTTTTCCCCCTTTTATCATTAAAATATGTAATACTTTAAGTGTTAGAATACTTTTGTACTATTATTATTAATTCTTTAGTGGTGTAATTATATACATTATTTAATAAAGTAACAATGCGTGTTTGCCCCAGGTTAACTATAATTTGTTACCATAGTAATAGCATACAATTACCCACTAATTACTGAGCTATAAAATAAAACAACGACGTACCGCAAAATCATTTCGCAACTTGTTATTTACGTGTCTGCTTTAATTCTTTTAATTTAATTCTTTGGAAAATATTTATTGCTAACAATAAATCGAAATAAACCGGTTAGCTCTTTGTGCTAGTGGTCATGCTAACAGATCCGCCTCTCTCACTACACAGCAGTGGCTAGGAGAGCTCCATCCAATCAGCCGCTGCTAAAACATGACGAACAACACTGATAACCAATCACAGTCTAAGATGCGGGACAAATCAGCCAATCACGGTGCAGGGGCGGGTAATGTATGAATGTGAGCAAGCAAGCAAGCTAGCTAAGTTAGCGTTCAAGCATCTGAACCGTAGGGAAAATAAAATACACCTACCTTATATTATGCAAAGATTTCGACAGTGGAGCAGCTGTCCTTTACAAATTATTCTCGTGCATCAACACAAAAAAGAATCCTTAAATAGCAAAGCGGACATTTAAAGAAAAGCAGCTAAGACGAACACTAGTTAGCTTGTATTCGCTAGCGGTTTGGCAGGCGGAGCAAAATACGTCTTGTCGTAAAATTGGTGAAGAACTGGTTGCCACGGCAACCGAGGAACACTGTAAAGGTTCCAGGGCTGGGTGCTTTCTGAATAAAAAACTTTTAGGATTGATAAAAGATAGGAACATCACATGGACAAACGACGAATAAATCCTTTTTAGCAAAATATAACTTTTTTTCTTCATGAACGAATAGATCAGTTCAAACAAAAATGTATTGTATTAAAATAATTGGAAATTTATTCGGATTATTACGTATTATTTGTATTATTATACAATTACACAGTACCTTAACGAAATATTCATTTCAATTGCCGTGAAAACCCTTAATTATTTTACAAATTAGTCCGTTAATTAGTTGCAATTAAAGTATCACGTGATCTCCGTCACGTGTCTGTTAGAGGAGCATCATAAAGGGCCAAAGAGCATGAAAAATACCACAAATCTATCCAAACATATCCCTAACAAAGCTATGGAAAACCTCTGTTTATAAAAAGTCCCACAGACCGACATTAAAAATGGAAATAATTCTGTACAGCTGTGATTCTCCCTATAGGAGGCAGCTCACTAAACATTAGTAACTAACAGGTATGATGTTTCCACCACCACCACCACCATGCTTCAGTGGGTGGACCATGTTCTTAGGGTGATGAGCAGTGTTGGGTTTTTTCATGAGAAACTCAGAAGTGTAAAGCGGATGCTGCTGGAGAAGAATCTCCATAAAATCGTTTGTTTTTCCTGTAAACCCTCCTCTTAATATGTTCACAGAACTAACACGAGACACGTAAATCTCACTCCACCGCCGATTTTGTGTCCTTGCAAACTTCCTTTCACCTTCTAGCTCACTTTCCCAGCGTGTCAAGCTCCAGATTTATGGCAAGGCTTCATGATTGCCTTCAACACAAGGCGAGCCTCACTTCTATCCATCATAAACACAGGTGTTATTTTTTTTCATTCTAAAGCCTTCATTATGGCCGTTAATGATCGCTGTGCTCAGGATTTAAAGATATATTATGCAAAATCAGAGAAACAAACCTCATTATAATTAATCAAGCATGCATCAAGCCGTCACGACGGTAAATAAATTCACCCGGCGAACACACTTGAGGATTAAGATTGCTTCTGCTAATTTAATCAGCGCTGTAATAATTTGCGCTCCAGACAGCGCTGACAGAGAAACCCAGCGAAACTATTAATTGTGTTGCGTTCCATCGTTTCCTTTCAGTGCCAGGAAACTTCTCACAGGTCCGGGAGAACAGGCGCAAGTCTTCAGGCTGTGGTGGAACGTCATGCTTTAATGAGGAACTTTTACATTATTTGATTAAATTTAATTTAATCCAACTTAACACTGTGTCTATATACATATATATATATATATATGTTATATATATATATATATATATATATATATATAACACATGACACTGATAAACTGAGCTGAGTGTAAGTGTTTCCACTGAGGTTCCTCTGAGGAGATGAAGAGTTCCCGTTCCTGCAGTTCCATATATGGAAAATAATATTGTGACGTCGTTCTGCAGCCAGAAAGACGGCCTACATTTTTGAATTCCTGTTCAATTTCCTAAGAAAGATCAACCAGAATCATGAAACTTTCCCTAGAAACATTTCATTAAAGGTTTTATTAAAAGTTGTTGTTTTTGACAAGTTCCTGAAGTTTCTGACTATCTGAAAAGGTTCCTAAACTGGTTCCTGGAGTAAGAGAGTGCCTTGCAAAAATATTTCTGAGATCCTGAAAAAGTTCCTAAAGAAATGTCATGCTTAGATGAACTTTGTTCCTCCATTTTCGCCAAATACAAAGGTGACATTTGTAGTTGTTCTTAAAATGGCGGCTGTGTGTTTATCGCGCGCGCGCTCGTGTGTGTGTGTGTGTGTGTGTGTGTAATGATGTAGCAACAAACACTGCTACTGGAACAGGACAGTTTTGGAGTGAGTGAACTTCATGCAGACGACCACTAGAGGGCAGAATGACGCTGTTTCACTGGGGGCTGTGAGAGAAAGTGACGGAATATCTACAGGTCACTCAGGCCGTCTTTATGGACTCTAACTATATGTTATAAATAAAAACTTATTAAACATTACAGTCAGGCAGGATTAAAGGTAATGTTCCGTGCTTGTGACCAGAAGGATGTGAGTTCAAATCTCAGAGAGAGAGAAAGAGAGAGAGAGAGTGAGAGAAAGAGAGAGTGTCCATCTCTGTAATGACTCACTTTAGATGAAAGCTCTGGTCATTAGGTGAAGGTTAATGAAAGCAGAATTAGATTTTTATGACTTATTTAAAGACTGATAGAGTTAAATGCAAAAGTTTTTTGAAAATTTATCTATTAAAAAATATATTTATTTTCACGTGATGTTGAAGCTATTCGGTTATTTTCCGATTTAAAAAATGAGTCATTTGTCGTCACGTGATTCATTTAATTATTTTCACATGATTTTTTTACACAGACTTTATATTTCCACACGTTTCAGTTATTTTCATGTGATTCTTTTTTCACTTTCTTTATTTTATTTGATGAATAGATTCCGAATCGATTCGTCCCCCCCGATGATTCACATGTGATTTTGAAAAATGATTCATTTTATTTTCACGTGATTCTTTTTCACAATTCATTTATTCTCCCATCTGCTTTTCCACAAATGATTCCTTTATTTGACCCGAGTCATGGTTTTCTTGCTTCTTGATTGGTTATTTTGAATTATTTTCTATGAACAATATGTTTTCCAATGATTTGTTTTCCCCATGTTAGTTTAAAATCATGAGTTTCAGGGTTGACACACATTACTGATATAATCACGTGAAAAAACACAGGAATAGAAGTACATGACAGAGGTACTTTTGGAAGCTGAGAGGATCCAGAATGACATTTTCTCTCTCTGTATCTCGGCTGTGATGGTGCTGAGCTGCTGAAACAGTCCCTGCGTTTGGGCCGAAGTCTGCTCGGCGGTTTGAAACACAGCCAAAGGGGTTCATGGCCATTTACAAACGTCGCTCCTCTCGGACAGATGCAATCCTTCAGGGGTCAGAGAACACAAGATTAAGCTGTAAGATGTCCAAATCCTCTTAGCAAACCCCAAATCCACTGGGGGAAGATCAATTAATTCATTAACTAAGTAGAGGTCAGAGCCAATACCTGATGAGAGACAAATTAAATCAATTATGAGCGGCTAATAAGAAGAGAGGGGGGTTTTAATGAAAGGCTGTTTAATTAAGGTGGTGATGAGGAGCCAGAATTAAAGCCACCTTTAATGACTTCCCTAAAGAGCCGTGAAACACACACACCATGCAGAAATATAACATACAAGCCGTAAATATTCTCTCTCTCTCTCTCTCTCTCTCTCTCTCACACACACACGCTTACTCTCAATCCGAGAAAGTCTTAAAGTTCACTGAAGTTCATGCGGCAGAAATCAAAATGAAAGTTGTGTGTGTGAGTGATTGTGTTTTGCCTCGTTGTGATACACTCACACGTTTTTCTCTTCAAACGCCGGAAGGCAAATCGTTCGTTTCTTCTATTATGTTGTTGTTCCATGTTTTGATTAAAAAGCGTAGCTGTGATTACGCTAGCGAAGCAATGGACATAAAGCTATGCAGCGTAAGCTAGTATTAGCCTCGCTGGGTAGTTTATGCTAGCTAGTCTGGTATTTAAAACTCATATCGCATGTAGCTTCTTTCCTCTTACTTGATGTTTTCATTATTTCTTATCCTTTAAGTCCTTCTCGTAGCATCTGCGTGTCCATTTTGAATCATCGTGTGATGTTTATTTCATGAAGGGTGCCAATACTTCTGAGAGACAACGCCACACGCTCCACACATAATCTATGAAGCAGCTGTTACTGTTAAATCTGCCTTCACTCTCAGCACTTGTGTTATTTATCACCGCCATTTCAGTCACGTTGCAAGCAAAGCTGCATGTTTTTGCATATATTAGCGCCTGAGGCAGATCTGCGGTCACGCTAAACTGGAAAATATCAAAACAAACATGAAGTTCTGTGAAAACTTTTGTGTTCAGATGTCTATAGCGTGGTGTGTAATCGTCAGGAGCTGAGAAATAAACGTTTATGTCGTAACTCGGCGTTATCTCGGCACATATCTCTGACCACGTTGACCTCGACTGGTCAGAAAACCTGCGACTCGCAGCTCAGAGCTCTCACCACGCAGACGTTCAGCCTCCTGATCCGAAACGCTGCAGATGTTTCCACAACTCTTTAATCCTTAAGTCCCCTTATGCCGTGGATTAAAGCTACGTCCTAAATCAGAGAAATGCACAGAGGCTGAAATCTTCTCTTCCCTGTTCACAGGAATTTACACTTTTATATTGTTTTTTTTATCCTAAAAGTGCTTATAAGGACTAAAATAGATTTTTTTTTACACAAAACAGCTGAATAGAAATCCAGAGCATTAGACACTTTTATTGAAACTTTACTCGACCTGCTGAGCCATGTTTCATGTCTAAAATTTGCTCTCTAATAAAGCTAACAAGCAGTGGAAACCCGCCTTCCAACATCAGGCTGAAGTGAAGCTGCAAATCTGAGAATCAGAAAACAATAAAATAATTTCCGACTGCTAGCAACCTGCTCATCACCTGCTTATAACAATGTTCTGATCCAGCGATCGCATGCTAACAATCATGCCTGAAGGTTTTGATCACTTTAGGCTAGCTCTTGCATTATAGCAGACTGTCACTGTTGTAGTGAAATCTCTAATCACTGGTTATGAAGAATGACAGCAGTTATGACTCTTTGCTTGAAGTGAGATAACTAGCTAGAGAAATGCTCAGCTAGTTTCTGCTAGCTAGCTTGTACGATTGTGTACAACATGTGTTAGCTTGATGATGCAACGTTTGTGATTTAGCGTGAAATGCTAAACTGGTGGACATACGGTACATGGAAGCATCATTTACTTGCTAGCTTTGCATTAGCCTGGTATGTAACTAAAGGAATAAAGATGCTAACTTATGCTTTATGTTTTGTCTGCAGCTGATTTATTTTTGTCTAGTTTTTTATGCTCTTGGAGGAAGATAAAAGATTATGAAAATCAATTTATGCAGATTTCAAAACCATCGATCGCTCACGCATCACGTATTCCGTATGGATTTATTTCGCTTGGTGATATTTACATACCCAAACACGTGCATTAATTAAACACACACACCAACACACCAGTACACAAACACGCTGACTTTCACAGCAGTTTCACTCAATAGCAACTAAATCAGCGCTTCGTTAAGCTCGTTAACTTTAATTGGCATGTTTAGAGAGTGAGGTCAGCGCTATGTTGTGAACATGAAGCACTCTAACCTAACTTCAGAGTTAGATCTCGGCCGTCCCGCTCTGACTGCTGACCACCATTAGCCTGATTGGCCAAAGAGGTCAACTGGGTCGAAGGTCGCATCAATCCACCCTATAGGGCGTGGCCCGGGGTCAGGCTAGGCTCCTCTGTACTGAGTTATGTAGACGCCTATAGCAGGGTCTTGCTATAATACTGCCAGAAAATCCATCATTTCCCTGCGGCTGATTTACGGCTATCGAGCACTCGCGGCTTTTGAGTGAAACGCCGGTGTAAACATTTCCAATGCATGCAGATTTATGTAGGTATTAATTCACCGTATTTGGACAGAGTGGACGTCAATATGGCTGTCGGATCAGAGATAGACTCATGGCATGTTGCCTTTTACCTTCGGTGTTGCTCAGATTATTCATAAAAAACGTAAAATTATTTGTAGCTATTTTAACTTGAATATACAGGTAAAGAGAGGGGGGCAAAAGTTTTGCTAACTGGAATGTAATGATCGTTTTGTAAACACCGCAGCACTGTTGAGTTCTGGCTTGCGATTGGTCAGAAGGTATTGATTAATTTTCTATCAGCAGCTCTGACACTCACAGGTTTATATTAATGCCCTCGCTCTAAGAGTTTCTATGGCAACAGCACAGCTTAAGTTAAGTTACGTAGCCATTATTTGTCACATATGCATTACTTCACATATCCCATTCTTGGAAGGATGGGGTCAGAGCATAGGGTCAACCATGATGCAGCACCCCTGGGGCATGGGGAGGGGCCCAATGGTGCCAGCTTGGTGGTGCTGGGGCTTAAACCCTGATCCATCGCCCCACCAACTGCTGAAAAGGTGATATTTTCTGTGAGGAGAACATCTTCAGGACAGAGAAGTTTACATTTTTTTCCTCTGTAACATGAAAAGCAGTGATGAGAGAGTGAGAAAAGAAAGAGGAAGTAAAAGAGTTGATAGCTGCTATAATATGAGTAAGAACAGGAACTAACTAGACTCTTGGAAGTTCTACACACCAAATGTTACTTAAAATGGATAAAAAAAAATTCATTCTCTGATATAAAAGGAATAAAACACAGGAACCCAGCCCCTGTCATTGATTATTTTCCTATAGGAGCATGACATGCAGTGTTTTATTTCTCATGTCCTGTGTTTGGGAAGAATTTGAGCTTCGGTATTTCACACAGACATGACGACCCCGATCCAATTCCTTAAGCATTAAAGCCCCGGGGCTTCTCTTTCGTCTCCTGACACCAGAGCTCTCTGAAAGTGCAATCGGACGTTCATTTAATGTTAATGTCCAAAACCTAAATGTGTGGTGAACCACAGCCTGGCCCCGAATAACAGCGTCGGTTTTCCGTGCCACGCCGTCCATCACCGGGCCATGGGATCGGCCTTTATCGGGTCGCATTAAAGTTACAGTGAGTACAAACATACAGCCGGCGGCTCAGCGCTCTTCCTTTAACCCGTCCAAAACACGGCTCAGATATCTCGGGAAATAAACACCCGCAGCGCTCACCGGCTCGAGAGTCAGCCTTTAAAGAGCACAAGCTGCTGACCTACACCCATTACATCATCCATTACAGCTCTGGATGCGACGGGAATTACGACTACGGGCATGTGAACGGGAAAAGCCAGACCGTCGGTTATCGTTAAGATCTCAGATCCTTCGAGTCGATCCGAAGTGCCGATTTCCTGCTTTAAGGTTTAATTGGAACAAACAGGCGGTGACGTCACTCAGCGGTCAGTATCGCTACTCTGAGCGTTCTCCACCCCACCGCTCCGCCCACCCCACCTTTCTCCCCGAGAACACACAGGGCTCTAAGTGTCTGATTGATTACCTCCCGTTGCAATATTTCTCCGCTCGCTGGCAGGAGATTACGGACGGCAATTTGTGTTTATGAGATTCCCGAAATTCACTTAACAAGTGGCCCCCTATTAAAAGGTCAAGCCAGGAGGTGGTGCTGCGTTTTATTATTATTTTTTTTTCTTTCACTCTGGATTTTGTTCCTGTTCCTGTTCGATAGCAAACACAAGCGATCGTCACCGCCCACTTTTACAGCGCCATCGCTTCTGGAAGTTTCCCTTCTATTGATTCCTTTCAGAAAAACCTTTTACGTGTCAAACAAACTGAGCACTTAGGTGATGAATGACGAGCTTGAAAACATTTTTTGCAGGCAGAAACTAAAAAATAAGGACAATGTACAAGACTGCGTACATAAAAAAGGAAATTAACCAGAGATCCCATAATGCAGTGACGTAATAGATAAGGATAGCTAGATATACTTAGCTAGATTAGTCTTTAAAGCTAAGATAAATGTGTGAGCTAAGTAGCTAATTTGGCTAAATAGATTTAAATATTATTAGCTAGTGCATAAATTTAAGTCTAGATATTTACGGAGCTCGATTTAGTTAGATAATTTGATCTAGCTGGATTAATATCTAGTTAGGTTTAGCTAGAAATATTAAGCTATCTAGATTTATATCTATCTTGATTGAGTTAAATAGGTTTAGTTAGCTAAATATTCTGTAAGTATCATGCTAAATTAATGCTCTTATTGGTTTCTAATAACTTCTAAGCTAGCTATCTAAACAGAAGACAGCATCAGTCATGCTAGGTAGAGTTTATGTTGCTAGTAATTGTTGGCAAATAGCTACTATGATGAACATTTAGTAGAGATCTCTGAAGATTAGCTTGTTAACTAGCTAGCTAGAATTTTGCTTAGGGTGTGCCTCTAAACATATAATTAACAAATGAATTAAGAAGCCGCGCAACACAAATATATCATATTGGTTCGGCGTCTCAGTTTTTTAGCAAGTTCCTCTCACATTTCCTACTGTGCACCGAGCGACCTCTGCTCGGCTGGTTTGGGGTTTCATTCTGTCCTCCATTATTGATAAGAGTCGCACTATTATTCTCCTCTGAGGATCCCGTTTCGGCGGGGATGTTTTTAACAGGACGCACTCGTCGTCTCACACACGGACACATACACACACACTCTGTAGCGCTACAGGTGTTTGTGTGTGAGAGAGCAGGGATGTGGACAGGCCTCGGGTTAAATTATTAATTGTGTGTGTAAGGATGTCGAGAAAAAGGAGAGGTCTACTGGTCAATGCTAATGTGTCGTAGGCAGGATGATGCTAATATGCTAATATAGCAATCAGCCATAACATTAACACCATCTGTGTGATGTTGTGTAGGTTTCCTTGTGCCACGAAAACAGCTCCGACTTGTCGAGGCATGGCCTCCACCAGACGTATGAAGGTGTGCTGTGGTATCTGCAGCACATCCTTTAGGTCTGTGAGGTGGAGCCTCCATGGATCTGACTTTTTTGTCCATCTTATCCTAGATCAGATTGAGATCTTTGTAAGCCAAGTCAATACCTTGAACTCTGTCATGTTCCTCAAACAGTTCCTGAACAATTTCTGCAGTGTGTCAGGGCTGCTGAAAGAGGACACTACCTTTTGGGAACGTTGTTAGCATGAACAGATGCACTTGGTCTCCAAGAAACATTCACATGAATGCCTGAACCTGAGTTTTCCCAGCAGAACATGGTCCAGAGCATCACACTGCCTCTGGTGCATCCTGGTGTCATCTCTTCTCCAGGTTAGTGATGCACATGCACCTGGCTGTCTACATGATTTAAAAAAAAATGTGGTTCCTTAGACAAGACCTTCTTCTTCCGCTGCTCCATGGTCCAGTTCTGATGTCCATTATAGGAGCTCTCCAGGAGTCAACATGGTCAATCTGACACTCTGCAGCTCCATACGCAGCAAGCCGTGATGCTCTGTGTGATCTGACTCCTTTCTATCAAAACCAGCATTCAATTTTTCAGCAGTCGGTACTGCAGTAGCTCTGTTCTGTGGGATCGGACCAGACGGAATCACCACACAAGACCTGATGTTCTGGAGAAGCTCTTCTAGCCTTGTCAAAGACGTGCAGATCCTTACACATCAACTGTGAGAACTGACTCTTCTCTTGCTCCTAACATATCACACCCTTTAATAAGAGGCAGTGTAAAGGCTGATTGGGGTCTTTGCAGCAGGAAGATCAAATCCCAACCCTGGGGTCAAGCGTGCTGACCACTCAGCCTCTATATATCACAACACCATAGCTGATTATTTCCCTATAAGATCAGATCCTGAAAAATATATCAAAACTCTTCAATTACTAATTTTATTTAAAAAGGTTCTTTTCACCAGGATTCTAAATTAAAAACGCAATGAAAGGAGATTAAATGAAAATGAAGTGATATTAAGGATCTTCTCCTGCGTGTCTCCTGGTTTTTTGTCCTTGGAGGTTCGAGCTACTCGTGTAGTTTTGTTCCAGACAGCGAGGTACAAAGTGTGTTTTGCTGCTGCTGAATTATCCAGAGCTCGAGCAGATGGGAGTCCCGGAGAAACGTGAAGACGACACCTGAGCCATGTGACGCTGACCTGAGCACCGCCTGAACTTTCCCCTCTCAAACTCCGCCCACTTTCCTAATGTTTGTCATTGTGTCTCACCACAAGCCTCTGGATTAAAGGTGTTTACGGGCAAACGCTGATTAAGGGTCACTTTCATGGTCAGGAGAAAATACACAACACACTAAACACCAACACACTAAACACTAACACACTAAACACACTAAACACCAACACACTAAACACCAACACACCAACACACTAAACACCAACACACTAAACACCAACACACTAAACACCAACACACTAAACACTAACACACTAAACACCAACACACTAAACACACTAAACACCAACACACTAAACACTAACACACTAAACACCAACACACTAAACACCAACACACTAAACACCAACACACCAACACGCTAAACACCAACACACCAACACACTAAACACCAACACATTAAACACCAACACATTAAACACCAACACACTAAACACTAACACACTAAACACCAACACACTAAACACCAACACACTAAACACCAACACACTAAACACCAACACACTAAACACACTAAACACCAACACACTAAACACCAACACACTAAACACCAACACACTAAACACCAACACACCAACACGCTAAACACCAACACACCAACACACTAAACACCAACACATTAAACACCAACACACCAACACATTAAACACCAACACACCAACACACTAAACACCAACACACTAAACACCAAACACCAACACACTAAACACCAACACACCAACACACTAAACACCAACACACTAAACACCAACACACTAAACACCAACACACCAACACACTAAACACCAACACACTAAACACTAACACACTAAACACCAACACACCAACACACTAAACACCAACACACTAAACACTAACACACTAAACACCAACACACTAAACACCAACACACCAACACACTAAACACTAACACACTAAACACACCAACACACTAAACACCAACACACTAAACACTAACACACTAAACACCAACACACCAAACACTAACACACTAAACACCAACACACCAACACACTAAACACCAACACACTAAACACACTAAACACCAACACACTAAACACCAACACACTAAACACCAACACACCAACACACTAAACACTAACACACTAAACACACTAAACACCAACACACCAACACACTAAACACCAACACACTAAACACTAACACACTAAACACCAACACACTAAACACCAACACACTAAACACCAACACACCAACACGCTAAACACCAACACACCAACACACTAAACACCAACACATTAAACACCAACACACCAACACATTAAACACCAACACACTAAACACCAACACACTAAACACCAAACACCAACACACTAAACACCAACACACCAACACACTAAACACTAACACACTAAACACACTAAACACCAACACACTAAACACCAACACACCAACACACTAAACACCAACACACTAAACACCAACACACTAAACACTAACACACTAAACACCAACACACTAAACACCAACACACTAAACACTAACACACTAAACACACTAAACACCAACACACTAAACACCAACACACCAACACACTAAACACTAACACACTAAACACACTAAACACCAACACACTAAACACCAACACACTAAACACCAACACACTAAACACTAACACACTAAACACACTAAACACCAACACACTAAACACCAACACACCAAACACTAACACACTAAACACCAACACACCAACACACTAAACACCAACACACTAAACACTAACACACTAAACACACTAAACACCAACACACTAAACACCAACACACTAAACACCAACACACCAAACACTAACACACTAAACACCAACACACCAACACACTAAACACCAACACACTAAACACTAACACACTAAACACCAACACACTAAACACCAACACACTAAACACTAACACACTAAACACCAACACACCAACACACTAAACACCAACACACTAAACACTAACACACTAAACACCAACACACTAAACACTAAATGTTCCAGTATTCATACTTGTACATTTTATATTCCAGAATTTTTTAATTGAACGTCTTACCTAAAGCTTCAGGTTAACATTAGTATTATGATGTGTGCTGGTGTGTTTGGTGTTTAATGGGGAATGGTGTTTTATTTGTTGTTTTGATGGAGCACTGAGCTCTTGACATTCCTGCTGTTTGCTGGAGAATTAGGGTGTATTTGGGATTTGCTGTAGAATGGTTGTGTTTAACGGAGAGTGCTCGAGTGTCTGTGAGGATGTGAATTCTATTTGATGGCGAATGTTGCTGTGGTGTTTCTGTAGATATTATTTAATGATAAATTCTGGTGTTTGATGGTGACTCCTGGTGTGTGATGGAGAATAATGGTGTTAGTTGGAGGATTATGAAGGATGTTGGTTGCTTGTTGAGGAATGTTGGAGTTTGTTGGTGTTTGATACAGAACACTGGAGCTTTTGAAGGTGAATGTTAGTGTTTGTTGAGTTTATAGCACATTGTGATGCCATCCAGCACCTTACAGTTTGATCCTCTCAGCCTGTAGAAGTTGAAGAACAGGATGAATGGATGAGCTGTCAGTGGAAAAATGTGTCTCTGTGCCGGAAACCCACCGTGTTGTGTGACTGACACTGACATTGGCTTCATGAGAACCGCTGGCTCTGTGTGTGTGTGTGTGTGGGATGCTTGGCATCTCATTCCACTTCTCCCTGTTGCTTTCTCTCATTTTTTCCTCGCTCTTTTCCTCCCCCTCTGCTGTGCCGAGCTAAGCACAGTAGCTCCCACTCATCATCCTGACAGCTCAATCAGTGTCATGCTTTGAGCTGTTCCCGGTAGGGCTGCGTTTTGTGTGTGTGTGTGTGTGTGTGTGTCTTTCTTCATAGAACCGCTCCACACAGCCACGTCTAACACCTCCCACTCGCTTCTTTGTGTGGCATCTCAAACAGAGCAACCTTGGCTTTCATCCTCTCTCTCTCTCTCTCTCTCTCTCTCTCTCTCTCTCTCCCTCTCTCACACACACACACACACACACACAAACAGAGCTATAGCTCTGTTTGCACTGAAATATTTAGCAAATTACAAACCATATTTCTAAAATATACAGAACTTGTACACCTCAGCTATTTTTTCCCCATCACTTCTATATGGAATGCAATGCTGGTGAGCTTTGACCCTGTGTGTGTGTGTGTGTATGTGTGTGGTGCAGTCACCCTCTCTGTAGGGTGATGAATATGATGAACGCACGACCCCGCTATTGATCGCGATGGCTGATGGATGACGCGACCACAGTGAGCGATGGGGTGCCAATAAGGGCGTCGTGAGTGGGCGGAGCTTGTGATGCCAATCAAACACTGAGGGCTGCTTTGGAAAGTGGCTGCAGAAAAGACGGACTCGTCTCGGTGGTGTGTGTGGGAGGAAATAGCGAGGAGTGAGAAGCAACAAGGACAGAGAGAGAGAGCGAGAGAGAGAGAGAGAGAGAGTGAGAGAGAGAGAGAGAGAGAGAGATATGGAGGATGTGGGGGGAGAAAGAAAGATGATGGATGGCAGGCCAGAAGGGGAAGACTGCTATGCAGCACCAAATTGATATCCAGGCAAATGTTTTTGTCTGCTGTGAAAAATGGCACAGCTCTCAGCGCCTCTCATCTCTCCTCCACCTACTCCTTCTTTTCTTCTTCTTCTTCTTCTTGTATCTTCTCTTGTATCCCTTCCTCCCATCCCTCAAATCCACCTGCATCCAAGGCTCTGAATCACACAGCAGCAATCCCATTCCTCTCTCTCTCTCTCTCTCTCTTAGCCATTTTTCACCCAGCGTCCATGAACACAGCTCAGGATTATTATTACTTTTCTCTTGTCACACTCCTCATGTGGAGACTCGGAGAGAGAGAAACGTCCCTCCATCAATTGCTGCCCGAGCCTCATGTTACCGAAGGGCCAAAGGCGATCCCGAAGGCCTAGGCGCGTGATTATTTTAGCCGAACAAACGGAATTAAAGTTTTGCGAAAGGGCTCGAACCTCTCTCGGGCAATCTGCTCCTTTAATCCTGCTGCTGATTTTGGTTCTTACATCAAAATGATTTTTTTTTTCCTCCTAAAAATGCAATCTGGTAAATGTCAAGAGTGAGAATCAGGGTGAAAGATGCAGGAGCGATATGAAAAACATCCTAACCATAAGTGTAGAAACATAATGCAGTTATTATTTATGTTGTTGGGGAAAAAAAGGCATTAAGTTCGAAATTATCGGTGCATCATGAGGAACAGCAAGAAAGAAGAGAATTGATCAGAATAATTCACATTTTTCACTCACATAATTATTGTAGAAAGTAATGTAATATATATTTATGCTGTATATATATGTAGCCAAAAGTTTTGGGACGTCTGCCTTTCCATGCACATGAATGTAAACTGGGGTTGTCCTGCCCTTTACAGCTATAACAGCTTCAACTCTTCTGGGAAGGCTTTCCACAAGGTTTAGGAGTGTGTTTATGGGAATTTTTGACCATTCCTCTAGAAGAGCATTTGTGAGGTCAGGTACTGATGTTGGACGAGAAGGTCTGGCTCACAGTCTCCTCTCTAATTCATCCCAAAGGTGTTCTATGGGGTTGAGGTCAGGACTCTGTGCAGGTCAGTCAAGTTCCTCCACACCAAACTCACTCATCCATGTCTTTATGGACCTTGCTTTGGTCACTGGTGTGCAGTCATGTTGGAACAGGAAGGGGTCATCCCCAAACTGTTCCCACAAAGAGCATGAAATTGTCCAAAATGTCTTGGTATGAAGCTGAAGTATTAAGCGTTCCTTTCACTGGAACTAAGGGGCCGAGTCCAACCCCTGAAAAACAACACCTGAACTCAATGATTTGGAGGGGTGTCCCAAAACTTTTGGCAATATAGTGTATCTATAAGATTTTCAGGAAGTCTCTGAGTGAGAAAAGCGTGAACGGCTCTTTAACCCGAGCTCTTGTTAGCGCTTGTAATTTTTACAGTTGTAAACGTCCTGAGGACAGACAAGACGCCCGCTTTAAATCTGAGGAGGCGCCGTAATTACGACACGGCTACATCTTTCAGCAAACAGTAATTGAACAAACTGTGTGATCAGGGAGAAATCAGCCTCGCCGCTAACTTTTATCATCAGGCTCAGATTTACAGTTAGAGGTCAAACTCCTTGTTATTTTCCACGCGGCAGGATTTATGGAGTTTGGGCAGTCTGTTTGGAAGGGCATGACTGGGATAATTACGCCGGTGATTTGCTACGGTGGCCCGCATGGGGCCAATTAGACTTATAAATCTGTACGGTGTAATTAATATAGAGGAAACAGATCCAAGTGGGAAAGGGAGTTCCAACAAGTTCGTTCAGTCGGGAGAAAAGCGGAATTAAACAGCTTCGTGTGAGTGGATCATCGGGGACGTGTCACGTGTGCGGTGAAGAAAAAAGTTTAGTTCTGTGTGGTAAAGAGCTTTAAATAGAACGTCTTTCAGAAGTAAATAAACTTTCAACTGTCTGAAGACTCGTATGTTTTTCAGGGAAATCGGCTGGATAAGTGACTGTATAAACAAATCTGTTCAGAGAACGTGGAAATATTTATATCTCAGACTCATATGGAGACGTTTTTAATCTGATTTTTTTCACATTCAATATGCTAGCTTTTTTGTTCTACGTGCAAACCTGCCTTAAGTTTTTCTAAGCTAATTTGTCTTGAAATATTTTATTCAGCACAAGGATACAGTAAACAGTTCATATGAATAAGCTCCGCCCACATTCACAGTTGATTACTCTGTCAAACTTATAAAAAAAAACAGAAGTGCTGAGGAGTTGTCATGGTAACAGCTAGCACAAGCTCAACTAGTGCAAGCTAACCTTGACTAGCACAATCTAAACTCAACTAGCACAAGCTAACCTCAACTAGTACAAGTTAACCACAGATAGCAACAAGCTAACCCTGACTAGCACAAACTAACCTTGACTAGTATAAGCTAACCTCAACTAGCGCAAGCTAACCTTGACTAGTACAAGTTAACCTCAACTAGTACAAGTTGACCTTGACTAGTAAAAGTTAACCTCGACTAGTGCAAGCTGACCTCAATTAGCACAATCTAACCTCATCTAGCGCAAGCTAGCCTTGATTAGTGCAAGCCAACCTCGACTAACACAAGCTAACCTCGTCTAGTATAAGCTAACCTCGACTAGCACAAGCTAACCTCGATTAGCACAAGCTAACCTCGAGTTCATTCAAATAATAAGGTCCAACACTGTGCTCTAGTCCAACAGTAGAAACAGAAACACATCTGTAATCTAAAATGTTGTTAATTCAGTGAACCTTATTATTAATATTAAAGTTAATAAACCCTATAGAGTGAAACTTCTACTCTTCACTCTTCTACATTTTTGCTAAACGCTAAACGTCCGGCTCTCTAAAAGCAGTCAGCAACCAGAAATGTTGTTTTTTTTTGCTAACACCGTGTGAGTCTCAAATGGACTAAGTGCACTAGCCCTGAACTGAGGGCACTCTGGTATTATCCGAGTGGTCAGGCTAATGGCCGGTGTATCTGAGCGATGTTTTCAGTGATGGTTTTGTTGCACGTTCCTCCTCTTATCGATCCTCTCGTCCTACTGCCAAGGTGAGCTCGATGCTAAAACGTCGGCCGATTGATTTGCGTTTAATTAACAATTTGGAGCGGGCGCACTGAAAACTCTCTTATTTTCCTCCTGCTCTGAGACCCCGTGCACTGTTGCCTTCTGGGTAATTTATGGTTTAATCAATAAGTCCTGGCCTAGCATGCACAGTGTGAATTAAAGAGGCAGGAGGAACATCAGGAGTCACAGAGGAAGGGATTAGCATTAAGATTGTGGACTTTACCCTAATCGGGAGAGATTAACTGGAAAAATATTTTAGGATTCCATCCAGGATTTGTAAAATCACCAGTGCTAAATGCTAACAATAACAATGCTAATAATAATTGGATACATTTTAAGCCTAGTTAGCTGATTTAGCTTGTTTATTTGTTGAATTAGTTTTTATATAACCTGAAACTATTTTATACAACAATAATTCTACCTCAGAAAACATCAAAAATCATGTCTTTGTAGCTTAAAGGCAAAATCCGACTGTTTTTTGGATTGTGAACCCAGCTAGCACGCTTCACTTCGGTTCACTTCAGTTGAAAAAGTTTGTGAATTAAACCCTGCTATAAGCTTTAAAAAGAAAGTACCTCAGATATTAATCTATCACACAAACCATGTTTGTTGTACAGAGCTACAAGCTGTGAGGCTAACCAAGCTAACGGCTTCAAAGCCCAAATCTTTATGTGCTCGGGTCAGACGGCAGCATCACCTCATGCAGTGTTACGGAAAAGATTTGTCCGAAAATATGAGTGAGAGTTTGTGTTCTCACATTTTTAGTTTAAAGTGGAATTTTATTATTATTACTGACATCACTTTGGGCTTCCATTTTAAAAAAGAGAAGAAAAAGTGCTGATTCATGCTGTTCAAAATGGCCGGCGGAATTCAACTGGTTAACTCTGCATGTGCACACTGTTTACTCAGGAAAACCTCACTCAGATTTTTACTTTTTTAGCAGTATCTTTTTTATTTGTTCATAAGATAATATAGTTATATAAATATCTCATGTTTTTGGTCTTTATAAAGTTTGTGGTCTTGTGTTATTATATTATATTTTTGTGTTCAGTGAGTTAACAGATATTGTGGAGGATTTTGTGATGGTTTTTTGGGATTGTTGAAGCCAGTAACGCTCGATTTTGCTGCACCTTTTTTAGTGAGATGCAAATTGTGGAGTTTTTCCCCCTTTTTTTTTTTTTAAAACTACAAGCTCAGAATATCCGAGTGACCACCCCTTGATTTCATGTTCATTTCTGAGATCCAGAAATTGCGTCATCCTGGAGTGACCAGCAGATTATTCACTGAAAATATTAACCATCCTCTTCTCACCATTAGGGGGTGTTTTATGAATTCATCATATTTTTAAACAAGTTGCAATATATTGCACGTAGAAAACAGTACACTGAAGTGCAGATTTATGAATTAATACAGAAAATATAAATCTCACATATCAATTTCCATATAACACCAACTACATTATTATTAAAACATTCTTCTTCTTCTCCTTCTTCTTCTTCTTCTTCTTCTTCTTCCAGCCTGTAAACCATGCACTGACCCACACAGCAAGATGCTGCCAATTTTACTGCAGATGCTGAAAGTTTGTGTTTTTTCGGTTTGCGCTCTAATAAAGTGTGTAAGAGAAAATAATGACATCGTTCCTGAGAACTCGCTGAAGGTCACAATCAAAGCGTGAGTCATAACGAAGCACCAACCTCTGGACCTGCAGCTCGAGACCCATTTACACACCCGTCGGGCCTTCAAATGGAGCCCAACATCACTGGAGCTATAGCTAGCACCATGCTACAACACACACACACACACACACCTTTTATTGCTCAACCATAAAAGTGTTTTATAACATATCTTGTAATGCGGCGCATTAAGGTTGCTTGTTGTTGTTTTGTTCAAGGTCACGTCGTCTCTCTCTCTCTCTCTCTCTCTCTCTCTCTCTCTTTCTCTCTCTCTCTCTTTATGGTTGTTCACTGGTGATATCCTGGAGATCACATGTAGCACCAAGAACACAACCTACAGAACACAAGCACCGTTCTCCAGCTGTTAGAACCGTAACAAAGCTCTCATCAGTCTAAATCATACTGAAACCTGAAGAACATTCACACTGTTCTTCCCCGCGTGTTCTTTGGATCCTTCACGGGTTCTTTGGATGGACATGAAACCCTGTCTGAGAACCAATTAACCATTCAGCCATTAATTATTTAATTGTTTAACTGTCAGCTCCATTAGAGACAGCACTCTCAGGAAAAAAAAGCTTTACAGGTTCCTCAAGGGTTCTCTGGTCAGTTGATAGATCCTGGGTTCCAAAAGGGCTATCCATGTGTACAAACAATTCCCAACAATTGAGCAGCCATGAAGTATCTAGCTGTAAGGGTTCTGCTGTAACCCTGTCAGACAGACTCAGTTTACCTTTAAAGGGTTCTCCAGAGGAATAGAGCGTGTGAGATGTTCCTCAAACTCCTTGAAGAAGACGAACTCTTCATCATAAATTTCTCTAGTTGTTTAATTGCATGGTTTCTTTTGGAACCTGAGAGCAAATCACCAAAGTATTTCTAAACATTTAAAAGAAGTGTGACATTGCAAATATTTCTACAACATTTCTAAAATATTTTTAGTTGTTTTATTTTTTAAACGATTTAAAATGCATTGATGCTACTATCTGGCTACTTATCAATATTGCTAGCTAAAATATTGCTTTAGCTAATCTGTAGCTTGTTAGCAACAATTTTGTTCACAGCTGGTGCTAGCTAAGATTGGAATGCAGCCGATTAATATTTTTAATAATTTAACTGGAAAGCTGTGATTAATATTCTAGTACCGATGTAAAAATATTACCACAGAATGTTTTTAGAACTCAAAAAACTGTAGCCACGATAGCAGTTAAGCTGCATGTTGCTAGTTAAACAAGCTAGCTAAAGGGCTGCTAATGATGCTAATGCATTTTTGTCCTGAAGTGTTCATTTTGTTTTGAACATTTCACTGTTTCAGCTAGACTAACTTGTGATAAACGTGGGAAAAGGAAACTCAGAAAGTGTCGATGTTATTAAACCCAGCCTCAAATTTCATAGCCATGGATCACAGCAGCTTGTGCATGCTAATAAACCGGCTTTTCCCTCTGACGGCCGAGGCAATCAGAGCAGGAAGAAGTGGAAAGTTCAGGAGGATTTACGGCGAACATCACGACCGGCGATGACGAGACCGGCAGACACACCGCTTTTTTAAATTTTTTTTATTCCCTACCTCCCTGTTAGACGCTGTCCTCATTTCTTTAACACGTCTGAAAATGTAAATCCGTATGCATACGTGCATCAAGGACAACGTCCACCCTTTATATGAATTTTGATGTAAAACGTCTGCCGTAACTCTGAGCCTCAGCGGTGAGAGTATATATGACTCCTGTGATTTCATTAGGTAAAAAGGTTGTGCGTTTAGTGGTGGGATGAGACGCAGTGTGTGTGTGTGTGTGTGAGACAGAGGATGCCCCCTGCTTATGTCTCTGTCACACACACACACTTAACATGTAGCACATTAAATAAACAGGAGAGCCTCTCATGCTAATCCGCACAGCAGCTCAGCTTTAAGACGCGTCACTTATGCACAAAGACACCGAGCAATCTCAATAATTATAATATTTTAAAGAAAAGGTGAAGTGGAGGGGATTTCTCACACACACACACACGCACATACACACACACACATACACAATGTATGAATATGCAATATATGATAGTATATAATATTTAAGCTTGCAGTTTGCACCAAAAATATTCATGCACCACCATAAATTTACACAGCATTTCAAAAGTATTGGCACCCTTCATTTAAAGACATGTATAAATCTATATAAAATGAATAACATACCTGGACAGTGAGTGATATTCTAGACATATTTAACATATAAACAGGGTCATAGTTTTGTCTTAACTCTATATCAATGCACACAGAATGTTTTTGTAAGCAGTTTCAAAACTGTTGGCACCCCCTACACTCAGAGAGAACGGCAGTCACGTCTGAGAAGCTTCAGGATCTCAGGCTCAAGTCCTGATCCGAGCTTCGTTTATGGTTTTAGGTTCGAGCTTAAAAGCCTTTAAAGCCTTGAAGATCTGTTCAAATCCAGACACTGAGCCGGTTGTTGGGGGAAAAAAAAAAATCCACAAATATGAATTATCCTGCACAATATTTATTTGGTGCAAGTTTTCATATATATATATATATATATATATATATATATATATATATATATATATATATATATATGTATATATATATATATTTTTTTTTTATGCATTAGAAAATTACACTTGACCTGAATGTAAATAAAAGTTTTTCATCATTTTAAAAATTAAAATAATTTCTGAAAAATTTAAATAATTTAAGTTATTTTTAAAAAGTAAAATGAAAAGGCTTGCAGAAACAAACAAACAGAAAATAAATAAATGAGAAAAAATAAATGTAAAAATCTAAATAATTCATATCTAACCATCATTTCTATTTGATTATTTCAAATAAAAACACAATTGAATGTTGATTAATAACTTAATAATAAAGTTAATTAAATAATAAATTAACATTTTAAGCTGTAAGCAATCTGAAAAAAAAAAAAAAAAAAATATATATATATATATATATATATATATATATATATATATATATATATATTCATTATTTATTTATTTATTAATTATAATTTATAATTATAATAAAAAAATAAAAAGTATAAATGCAAAATGTTAAAAAAATCAGTCTGAGTTTTATACCTGGTGTCTAAAGGCCTCAAAATGTGAAGGTATTAAAAAATACACTTTTAATTAATGTCTTATGTTATAAAATGTCACTTGGAAACAAATAATAATAATAAATAATAAACTTTTTTTACATAAATAAGCAAAAACATGTAAAAATGAAGAGCAAAAAGTACTGAATATTTGACTTTTAATGGAATATGAACCTGATGGCTAACAGCCTTTAACCTGAAGAGCTTTATCTCTGATGGAAGGTTAAAGACAGGTAAAGAGGCACACCTGACATGAAGAATAATTAACGTTTTATTATTTTCTCTCCTCATTTCCTCTGATCCAGACCACTCTCTAGATCTTCTCCTCGGCTATAAGAGTTAAACCCTTTCCTCTCTCCCCAGGGGTTTGTGTATTTTCCTCTCTCCATGTCTCTGATAAAACAGGTTTTTTTTTGCCTCTATTAAGAAATGAGTCTGCTTTGTGCTTGGAGCCTGCGGATGATCAGAAAGCTGATTTTCTCCACCAGAGCTTTTTCTCAACGCAGCCTTTTGAACTTGGATGCGTCCCTCGAGACCAGGCTTTGAACTGAGACATCAAAACGCTCTCAGTGAAGATGAGCAAATAATATTAATAATAATAATAATGATAATATTAAATAAATAATAAATCAGCAGCAGAGAGCAGATGTGGATGTAGACGTGGAGATGTTTGTAGAAATAAACGTGTTGGAAGATTTATTCTGAACAATAAGGGCAGGCTTTGGTGTTGGCTTTGAGAAATAAAGCGTATTATATGGAGATTAACAGGTGGAGCTTAAGCCTCTTTAAGTCTGAAGAAAAATCAGTGCAGATTATAAAGCCCACCACGTTCAACGAGCTTTAACCTGATCATCAGGAACAGAATACCTCAGCAATTATTATTTAACCGTATTAATCAATTCTTAGTCTACATCATGTCCTGTTTTATAATCTGAATCGTTTCTTCGGCCTAGAAACAGAGGAAGGAGGGGGAAAAAAGATTCGGTTTCAAGATATAGTTGCTGTTAACAACTGATGCTGATGCTGTTACCATGGAAACGATAATGTATCCGAATGGGTGTATTCGTATGAACCTGCACTTCTGTCAAAGTTGCTGGACATCTGACCAAACAGCAGCAGCACTGTGGTGTAATACAATATGAAGCCCTACACACACACACACACACACTCCATTCTATTAATAAGCAGGCTGCTGTAATCCGTAATGTGGAAATCATGCTGGCTCATATCGATCGACCGGGAGCTCAGTGTGTGTGTGTGTGTGATGGGGAGGGTATGGTGAGGGCCACACGGCCCAGACACTTCAGTCTATTGGATTGAGATTCCCTCGCTATTTAAGGGTCAGAGATCGGGACGCTGAAGCTACACACGCTGCTGTGATCAATATCACTGCCGCACTCCTAGCCTCTGTGTTTATTCACCATAAATCCAACACACACACACACACTTCTCATCAAGTAAAGGAGCTGAGGATCACCTGAGAGAGTGGAAGATCTTCAGCTAAAGACATGGTCGAGAAAACCATCACATTTCACACTGATTACTAGCGAACTTCTGATCTTAGTGGCTAACACACACCAATAACACCTAGCATACAGCAGATTCTATTATCTAGCTACGCTGGAGAAAGTGTATGAAGATCCACCAGCTGCTCAGATAATTCCATTTTCATTTCACTCCAAACACCTTCATCTGACCCCGAGATTGTTGAACTGAAGAAACAAGGTTTCCGGACCTTCCATAACATTTAATGTAACTGTAAACGGATAAAAAAACACCATGTGATGTTCTTTTATATAGTAAAAATTGTATCGCTGAAAATTTTTTTTACTGTATAAAAGAAACTGGATGAAGGCATCAGTGCTGAAGATCTACACATCCTGCTGCAATAAAATTATGAATATTCAGTAAATAGTATGTAAAATTATCATGTGACTATTGTGTATATTGTATATAATGTCAGACTGGTGATCTCCTCATCATGGCACCTATTCGTGGGTGGGAAGTTGATGTGTTAGAAGCAGGAAAAATGGACAAGTGTAAGGATTTGAGCGAGTTTGACCAAAAGGGCCAAATTGTGAAGGCTAGACCACTGGATCAGAGCATCTCCAAAACTGCAGCTCTTGTGGGGTGTTCCCGGTCTGCAGTGGTCAGCATCTATCTAAAGTGCTCCAAGGAAGGAACAGTGGTGAACCAGAGACAGGGTCCCTGATGGCTGTGGCCTCGTTCAGCAGGATAATGATTCAGGAATGGTTTGATGACCACAACAACCAGTTTGAGGTGTTGACTTGGCCTCTAAATTCCCCAGATCTCAGTCCAATCCAGCATCTGTGGGATGTGCTGGACAAACAAGTCCGATCCATGGATCCCCCACCTCGCAACTTACAGGACTTGAAGGATCTTCTGCTAACATCTTGGTGCCAGATCCCACAACACACCTTCAGGGATCTAGTGGAGTCCATCATACCTTGAAGGGTCAGGGCTGTTTTGGCAGCAAAAGGGGGACCAACGCAATATTGGGCAGGTGGTCATAATGTTATGGTTGATGGATGTATTATATTATATTATATTTTTTAAAAACGCTTTTCTGAGAGCTGTATGCACTTCCTGTTCCTCCATCCTTCACATAACCTTCACACCTCATTTCCATATGAGATGCAAACAACCTTCGCTATCACCATCACCCCCCCAACACACACACACACACATTCCTCCGTGCCCTGATATAGGGGGATGAGGTTTCGATGAACACCAAGGTCATGGACGAGCAAACTATTCAATCCACTCCGTTATTATGGATATAAATAATTCGGATCAGGACTGAACCTTGAACCTCGAACTGTTACCTCTGCTGAAATTTATCTTTTTTCTTTACCTCCCTTCACCAGAATCCAGGCCTCTTTGTGTGTGTGTGTGTGTGTGTGTGTAGATCCATTAGGACAATGAGATGGACAAGACCACTCTGCATATGCAATATACCATTTTCCTGTAGTGGGAAAAGAACACACACACACACACACACACAGCTCCTCCATCAACCCCACCCTCTTACACACCCACGTGTGTATTAACATATTACTATTTTACAGCTCCATATAAATATACATATATATATATGTGTGTGTGTTCTTTTCCCACTACAGGAAAATGGTATATTGCATATGCAGAGTGGTCTCGTCCATCTCATTGTGTTGTCATTTTTTCCTAAAAATCTACACGTCTTTTACATGTGCGGTGTTTATCATGTCTTTATTTATTTTTTTATTTGTTTGTTTTTTCCTTGTTTTAAAATTCCTTAATTTATTTGTCTTTTTCTCTTCTAACACCCCAGATGAAGCAGTGACATTAGAGATTCAATATGAAGCCCTGAGAAATTAAATCTATCTATCTATCTATCTATCTATCTATCTATCTATCTATCTATCTATCTATCTATCTATCTATCTATCTATCTATCTATCTATCTATCTATCTATTTAAAACTCTCTGATCCTCTGGGAATGATAAGTGTATAAAATGGCAGGCTGTGTGATGAGATTATTTCTGTTATTAATCTTTAATAAACTCACCTCGACCCCGGGATTAGTGACATCACCGCCATCTTTCACCAAGAATCACAAAGATTATCTAAGAAAATTTCCTCTAATCTATTAACTTGATTAATTACATGATACCATAGTAGCATACAGTAAACATAGAATTGTTTTTGTTGATATAATAATACTTTAATATTTAATGTTTAAAATTTTCCATAATAATGATTATTATTATTATTATTATTATTATTATTATTATTATTTTTATTATTATTATTATTATTATTATTATTATTATATAACTGCTATAGAAAGTGACAGTGAGTGTGTGTTTATTATTTTATTTTTACTGTATAAAGTATAAAATTATTATTATGTCACCAATATGTTTCCATCATAATGGATGTTTTTCTATCTATCTATCTATCTATCTATCTATCTATCTATCTATCTATCTATCTATCTATCTATCTATCTATCTATTTAAAACTCTCTGATCCTCTTGGAATGATATAAAATGGCAGGCTGTGTGATGAGATTATTTCTCTGCTGTTATTAATCTTTAATAAACTCACCTCGACCCCGGGATTACTTTCACCAAGAATCACAAAGAATAAAAATTTTTCCTCTAATTTTTCCCCTGCTAAATCTAAATTCCACAGATAAAGATTCATTAACATTATTAATACATTTCTTCACGATCATTTGCAAAATCGCTTCCTTTAAGTTCAATGACACTTTATTAGGAACACTATAGAGAAACCGGCCATTTCTCCCTTTTCTTTTGTTCTCAGAACGGTCTCGATTCTTCATGACATGGATTCCACAAGATGTCAGAAACATTCCTTTGAGCTTCTGCTCCATGTTGAGATGATCACATGCGTCACGCAGTTCCTGCAGAGTTTTCCTGCAGATTTCAGGAGCATGCTCATGCTATGGAATCTCCTCTTCCACCGCATTCGAAAGGTGAATGACTGGATTCAGATCCGATGACTGGGGAATCTGCTGAAGGACACTCTTGTAGCTTCTCAAGGTTCGACATGATGTTCAGTCTGAGTTGCTTTTCAGCTCAACGTGGGCGCACAGAGTAATGGACAGGTGTTCCTAATAAACTGCTAATATTAATAAATGTTGATAATCAGAGAAATAAATGGTTAGACAGATTTGTGATGGAAGCCTTCTAATTAGCTCCCTATTAACTGATTCATCATTAATTATATTATTTATAGTCTACAGTTAATCCTTTAAATATTTAAAATAGTTTAAATAAATTAAACAGTTAATAATTTCAATTATTTAAAAAGTGAATAATTTAAATTTTCAAACAAAGCCGTTCTCAGATTTTCTTCAATCAAGGGTCAGAAGGTGAATTCTGCCAAAATGGCTGCTGAAAAAAAAGCAGGAGAGGAAGAGGAAGACGGAGTGTTTGGGAATAATGAAGCAGAGGGAATGTGAGTGAGATGAATGGTGAAGTGAGCGTCTGAGCTGGCGTCAGTGCAGAATGTTAACGACGTCCTGCTGTCTGATGAAAACGCCCCGAGACCCAGAGCACAACCTGCCACCTGATTGATTTGTTGTCAGCCGAAAAGCAACACAGTCACAATTAATACAAAGGAAACGCTCACTGAACAAACAACACAACAACGAGAGAGAAAGTGCAACAAGAGCAGCGGACCATCAGCGTACTGGTGATGCCTGAGAGGTCAAAGTGCAAATCTGACCAAATTAATAAACAAAAACACGCCTCGCTTCTTCGTTTATTTCGAGCGTGAAACTGAAGAAATCTCCAGATCATCAGATCGAACGTTGTGTTTGTTTTTTGCAGTTTTTAAGGTGTTGAGGTGAAGAGGGACATGTTTACTCTAACACAGGCATAAAATGTCCTGTTCAGAGTGAAGGGAAAACTTCTTTATTCAAAATGCACATGTTTAACTTTCTAGAAACAAAACTTTCTTCTACCTTTCAGTCCTTTTTTTTTTTTTTTTACATTTTCTACATTTTTTAAAAATTCTTTATTTCGTGTGTGAGAGCTGGAGGCCGTGTCACTGATCCTCAGAAAAATAACAGAAAAAAATGAAGGCTTTACAGCAGGTAGCCAACACTCCTCTATCTGATTTCAGAATTAAATTATAGAAATGCTTATAATAATTATTCAATTAATGTAGCACTGAAATGTAGACTTTTAGACAATTATCTACAACTATTATACAGTTATATTTATATAAATATTTCTGTGTATTAAATAGATATTAACCATAATATTAATAGTTGATATTTTAGTTATTATTAATAATAACATAATTAAATAATTATTACATACTTAATAAATTATTAAATAACAATAATTAAATATTTTTGTTAATTTAGTGTAATCTGTTTTTTTAAATTTTGTAACAAAATAAGCAAATAATGAAAAATAAATAAATAAATGGCCTAAATAAATATTACTGTATAAATGCACAGTAGTTGTGTGTTTATTTTAATCTAGCCAAACAAACAAACAAACAAACAAATCAATAAATAATTCAGCAGAAATTAAAAACTTCTTTGATAAAAATATATTTGGTTTGTTCATTTCATTTTTTTTTATTTTTTCAACACTAAAATAAAAAACAAGAGAGAGAGAGAGAGAGAGAGAGAGAGTGTGTGTGTGTGTGTGTGTGTGTGTGTGCCTCGTGACCCGCGGGTCACCTTCAGCTAGCAGATACAGTATTCAAATGAAAAGCTAAGTAGCGCGCGGCGTGACGTCTCCCCGGCTCGTGCCACAGGAACACCCCCTTTTTCTTCACCGGTCTCGCGCCTTCATTCCTCGGGACGCGGGTGGGCTAATAGCGCTCATAGCGCGCGCACGGTGATTTATGACCAGTCTGAGAAAGAAAGAAAGAAAGAAAGAAAGAAAGAAAGACAGAAAGAAAGAAAGAAAGAAAGAAAGAAAGAAAGAAAGACAGAAAGAAAGAATGAAAGAAAGAAAGAAAGAAAGAAAGAAAGAAAGAAAGAAAGAAAGAAAGAAAGCGAACAGACACGACTAGCATGAATTTCTCTATTTATTTATAAATAAATCTAAATATATTCTCTATATTTTTCTAAATAAATTGAACCAATGATACTCATAAACGAAGTGGCGAAAAAAGGGATAAGCTTTATGACCACACACACACTTGTCTATTATAACAGTTATTACGGCAGTTAATGTTATACTACACCGAAAACTAACCCTAGACTGCAAACAAACAAACAAAAACAAAACCAGCCAAATGTTACAAGCCAAAAGTTCACATAGATACAGATATTCATCCTTTGGGGATATTTGCTCCTCACCAAGCTACATGCCCACACACACACACACACACACACATTACTGTACTATACTGTACTGTCCTCTCTCTCTCTCTCTCTCTCTCTCTCTGTGTGTGTGTGTGTGTGTGTGTGTGTGTGTGGTAGAGGATGAGCAATAGCCTCTGTTCTCTCCACAGGGCGGTAATTGAAAAGTGTGGCGGCTGCTGCAACCATCTGCGCCCTGGATGTGATTTGATTTCCCCCCCGCGGGGAGCTGTTAACACCTCATAGACACGAGGAGCTCCTGAGGGAGCGCTCAGCACCGAGAGGAAGCCTAATGAGATAGCTGGTGATTATTGCACCTTCGGAAAATAAACCGAGTGCCATTAGGAGCCTTAATGACAGGGCGCGCGCTCGCGGAAGAGCAGCGGCAACGTGCGCGAGGACCTGCAGCATGCGTTCTGTACGGTATTAAGACATTCTGTTATATTCTTCACACCTGAGCGATTTATCTCACAGAAATCTGTGCCTGAATAATGATTTACTGCGATCTGTGTGTTATAACCCCCTGAAACCACACGCTGTACGCACGTCACGTGATCATGTGTCTATAAGAGGCCATACAGCAGGAGAAGGTGCATTGCATCAGATCCTGAAACAAACGAAAAGAAAAAGAAAAGTGTCAGAAGTGTGAACCAGATTCCTACACTGCAGCAGTCTGACTTTATAGCCTTATTCAGACGGGATTAAAAGCACGTGCTGTAGATATTCTGTCACATATAGAATAAATAGTTTGTTGCTATTCTATATTTAGTGTCTTGTAATGTTCTACCTCATTGTAATGTGAAGGAATTTATTCAATTAACCAAAATGAAGTCGTGGCTTATTTTCTTCTGTGTGTGTTTAAAGCTAACACAAACGTACAGTTAGCAGTTTAGCGTTGTGTAGACGGCGTGCTTCATTATTATCGGGACAGATCTAATGGAATGGCATTACGAGTCCCACAGGGGCACAGAGACTGACGTTTAACAAATGAGTGAACAGCGTACACTAATACCCCTCCATCCGTCTGTACACACACCGTCATTCTCCTCCACCGTCATCCTCGCTCTGACTCAAAACATCTCCGCCCCCATCACCATCTCCATTTTCATCTCTATCACCACCTCCATCACCATCTTCATCTGTACACACGCCATCATTCTCCTCCACCATCATCCTTGCTTGGACACAAAACATTTCCACCTTCATCTCCATCACCACCTCCATCACCATCTCCATCACCACCTCCATCACCATCTTCATCTGTCTGTACACATGCCGTCATTCTCCTCCACCGTCATTATCGCTCAGACTCAAAACAGTGGCATCTCTGAGTTCTCCATCTCCATCACCATCTCCATCACAATCTACATCTACATCACCATCTCTATCTCCATCACTATTACCATTTCCATCTTTATCACCATCATCATCTACATCTTCATCTCATCACCATCTCCATCTTTATCACCATCACAATCTTTATCTTCTTCTCCATCTCTATCACCATTTCCATTATCATCTCTATCTTCATCACCAACAGCATTTCCATCACCATCATCATTACCATCATCATCTCCATCACCATCTCCATTACATCACCATCTCCATCTTCATCACAATCACCATCTCATTACCATCTCCATCTCCATCACCATCTCCACCTCCATCACCATCTAAATCTCTATCACCATCTTCATCACCATCTCGATCATCATCATCTCCATCACCATCTTCATCTGTCTGTACACATGCCGTCATTTTCCTCCACCGTCATTATCGCTCAGACTCAAAACAGTGGCATCTCTGAGTTCTCCATCTCCATCACCATCTCCATCACAATCTACATCTACATCACCATCTCTATCTCCATCACTATTACCATTTCCATCTTTATCACCATCATCATCTACATCTTCATCTCATCACCATCTCCATCTTTATCACCATCACAATCTTTATCTTCTTCTCCATCTCTATCACCATTTCCATTATCATCTCTATCTTCATCACCAACAGCATTTCCATCACCATCATCATTACCATCATCATCTCCATCACCATCTCCATTACATCACAATCACCATCTCCATCTCCATCACCATCTCCACCTCCATCACCATCTAAATCTCTATCACCATCTTCATCACCATCTCGATCATCATCATCTCCATCACCATCTTCATCACCGTCTCTATCTCCTTCTTTATCTCCTTCTTCATCACCGTCACCATCAATTGTTCTGAGCTCACCAATTTCTCGAGCTCAAGAAGGACACCTGACCCTTATTAGAACTTAGATTTATAATCAATTCAATACAAAGTGACTCGAGAGATTCAGAAGCTTCAAGTTCCATCTTTAGAGGCTTGGATCATTCCAAAATGGCCGCCAGACTGAAGGCATGCATTAACCCCTCTTCCTAACCAGCGTTTAGCTCATTAATCTCCTCACATCTCGCCTGTTATCAGTCGGTTAAAAGAGGTGTAGATGAAGCGGCAGTGTGTGTGTGTGTGTGTGTGTGTGTAGCTGCCGTCAGGAGATGGAGATTTTATTCCTTTGTTGTTGCTCTGTTCGGTGATGTTACACTAAATCACACACTGCGATTGCTCGCCTGTTCGCTGCTCGTAATATAACTGTAACGCCTAAAAGCTACAGTGACGTCTGTCACAACATTTGCATATTTATTTACACTCAAGCCTAATTGAAATTTTATGGCTGAGCTTTCAGAGCTCTCTCTCTCTCTCACACACACACACACACACACACACATATACACACACACACACATTCTCCTTTTTTATTCTTAAACATCTCCTCCCAACCTCTGCAGATGCACACACGCACACACACACACACACACACACACACAGCAGAGGATGTTATTCATTAACAGCGGGTGTTAATTGATTGTTTATTCATCAGAGCCTCTGGGTAATACTTTGCATCCCCCAACACACACACACACACACACATACACACACACTCCTTCAGGGCTCCATTAGGTCAGACTGGTGGCCATGACGTGTGGGACCCTGGGGAAGTGTTAACGCCAGGCCTGATTTACTCACACCATCTGACACCCCCTACCCCCACTCCCACACACACACAAATACACACAGAGGCAACCGGTGGTAATCTGCTTAACGTTGTCCTTCCTAAACAGCCTGTGCGAGGTGAATCATTGCACACACACACACACCACTATCATTACAATGGTAATAATAATATTAATGTCAGTGTGTTAGAAGAATAAATCTAATTCTATTAATTATTGTTTTTAATCTATTAGTCTTTTATTATTATTATTATTATTATTATTATTATTATTATTATTATTATTATTATTATTATTATTATTATTATGCACCAGCTGCCTCTCCTATTGTTAGTCATATGACTTGTTTAAGAATTACTATTCATATTATGACTCCTCCCTGACTCCTGTTACTTCTACTCCTACTGTTCCCCAAAACAGGGAGCAGCCGAAAGAAGAAGAAGAAGAAGAACAACAATGTGGTGGTGGTGGTGGTGGGTGGGGTTGGGTCCAAGCCCGAGCACTGCCAAGCTTCCACCGTTGGGCCCTTGGGCAAGTCCCCCAACCCACCCTGCTCCAGGGGCGCAGCATTATGGCTGACCCTGCACTCTGACCCCAACCCTCAAGGATGGGATATGTAAAGAAAGAATTTCACTGTGCAGTAATGTATATGTGACAAATAAAGACTAGGCTTGATCTTTCTCCTTCTCCTACTATTACAACTGACCGTGTGTTATTACTCCTATAGCCTCTAACATTACTTTCATTCTTATTAATACTGCTACACCACTGCTCCAATTACTCTACTGTTACTGCTCCAACAGCTGGAACTTCACCGATTAGCATTTCTCCACTCCTGTTATTACTGCTAATACCACTACTGTAACTGCTCATAGGTTTACTCCTTCTCCTCTTTCTGCTTCTAGTCCTACTATTACTCCTAACGCTAATTCCTTTCCACTTGTTTTCCTTTCCTACCCATCCCGAGGCATCTTGAGATTGTGCCAGCTCCAGTAGACCTTCAGTGACAAGAACCGAACCCTATGTGGACTCTGAGGACAACAACAACCTCCTAATTAATACTACTTGTAATGTTACACCTACTCCTGCTACTACTTTGAGTACTGCTTTATCTACCCTTCATTCTATTTCTGTGAAATTATCAGCTATAACTATTGCTATTACTGCTCCTAATCTTATTCTACTACTACTTTTACTATTTATTATTATGTACACAATCTACAATATTTACAATATATACTGATCAGGCATAACATTATGACCACCTGCCTAATATTGTGCTGGTCCCCCTTTTGCTGCCAAAACAGCCCTGACCCATCGAGGTATGATGGACTCCACTAGATCCCTGAAGGTGTGCTGTGGTATCTGCCACCAAGATGTTAGCAGCAACCTCCATGAGCCCCACCTCACAGCTTACAGGACTTAAAGGATACTTTTGATAGATACTGACCACTGCAGACCGGGAACACCTCACAAGAACTGCAGTTTTGGAGATGCTCTGATCCAGTGGTCTAGCCATCACAATTTGGCCCTTCATCAAACTCGCTCAAATCCTTACGCTTGTCCATTTTTCCTCTTCTAACATCAACTTTGAGGACAAAATGTTGACTTGCTGCCTAATATATCCCCCCCACTAACAGGTGCCATATTTTATTTATATTTCATTTATATTTCTTTTTCTTGTGTACTCTGAAGCAGCCTCTGTCAAAGGAATGAACAATATTCTATCTTTTCATATCTATTATAATTCATTCTATTATTACATCACTGAATATATCTCACATGAACTTCTGCTACTGCTGTTGGTGTTACTGCTGCTCCATCCAACACGACTATTCCTTCTCCTCCTCCATCTACTATAGTATAATATTTCTAGACGTATTAATGAAGACATTATAATTTAATTTCGGTGAACTTTATTGGTGTTAAAAGTGCTGCTAGTAGACAATAAACACACCATTGTGATCATTCGCTTACGTCAGAATTCACGTACGAAGCCATGGATGCGCGTCCAGGTACATCTGGTACAGCGCACCGGATAATCTTTCTTGTTTTTCCCTCGGCCGGTTCACCGAGAGGTCATTCAGGGGGCGGGATCCTGCTCGGCTTTGCCCGCGTGGCTTATTCACACCTGTCAGGCGGAGAAAGATGAGGAGGAACATCAGGTAAGGAGCTCCTGTGTGTGAACCAGACACTCAGTGACAAATCTGCCATGCCCACAGACACACACACACACACACATTCAGGTACAACAGACCAGGATCAGACCAGACGTCCTTTCGCTCGTCACTCACCTCCAGCTCTCTATGCTGTTGACTTTCCCAGGCTTTGAATGACAATCACGCCCGACCTCTTTCCTTCATGCTACACCGTGTTAAGCCTCCTCCTGTTGTTCCGGGGTTTTGGGAAGGAAGAACGAGGAATCCGAGATCAGCACCTGCACAGGAAGTGTTTTCAGACGAAACAAGCTGAGAGGGTTCAGGAGGAATAATTTAGTTCCAGTCAGGAATTTGAGCAGCATTGGCATGATTACATGTGAAACACAATCTCTGCTTCAGTGAGAATTCAATTATGTCTGTAAACAGTGAGATGAGACAGAACAAAAACCTGAACATAAACCGCATTTCATTTCTAGATAATTCCTCCTCCTGTTCCCCAAAATCTTATTTTCAACTTAAATGTGTTTAATTATTCCACTCCTACTGATAATACCGTTACCATTCTCTTCATCATCATCATCATCATCATCATCACACCACTGCTACTATTATTACCACTCTTATTACTTTTATACTACTATTTTTCCTACAGCTACCATAACCACTGCTATTACTACCCCTATATTACTCCAACTCATTACTACTACCACTATAACTATTACCATGGTTACCACACCAGCGGCCACTACCACACTGCTATTACTAGTCATAATATTACTCCTGCTCCTATTACTATGACCACTGCAACAACAATTAGTTCTACTGTTAGTTATTATTCCTACAGCAATAAAATAAATAAACTACTCCTAAATACTGCTCCTATTATTTTATGTACATTACACCACAGTGAACAGGAGTAATCCTCCTACTACTATTTCTATTAACATTATTAATATTTATACTCTTCCTACTCCTAATTATACTCCTACAGCTAGCATTAGTACTATTATTACTTCTCCTGATATGACACCTATTCCTATTATGGAATTACCTGATCAGTAACTCCTAATATCACCACACTGCCTACTATTACACCTCCTAATACTACTCCTACTCTTACTATTACTACTCTAACAACTACCACTGCTGATATTACTCCTAGCATTGCTTCTACTTTTATAGCTAAAACTATTGCTATTAATGCACCTCCTAATAATACTCAGACTTCTCTTAATATTACTCCAACTCTCACTAATAATACTCCTAATATTACTCCTTCTCTTACTAATAATACGCCTAATATTACTATTAATACTCCTCTTAATATTACTCCTACTTTTTTACCATCAATACTTCTCCTGATATTACTCATTCTCTTACTAATAATACTCCTGATATTGCTATTAATACTTACTCCTACTCTTATTATTAATACTCTTTTAATATTACTCCTATTCTATTGTGTTTACTCTATTAATAGCACTAATGTCACTCCTCCTATTATTACTTCTACAGCTATAACTACTGCTATTGTTAATACTACTACAGTAAAATTACTTCTACTCTAACTATTACTACAAACGAGTACATCAGAGGGACGGCTCATGTTGGACGTTTGGGGGAAGTTAGGGAGGACAGATTAAGATGGTTTGGACATGTCCAGAGGAGGGAGAGTGAGTATATTGGTAGGAGAATGTTGGACATGGAGCTGCCAGGCAGGAGGCAAAGAGGAAGGCCAAAGAGGAGGAATATGGATGGAATAAATGAGGATATGAAGCTAGTGGGTGTAAGTGTTGAGGATGCAGAAAAGGGATAGGTGGAGAGAGATGATTCGCTGTGGAGACCCCTGAAGGGAAAAGCCGAAACAAGAAGAAGAAGAAGACTTACTATTACTATTACTAATATTAATCCTGATATTGCTTCTACTTTTACAGTTCAGACTGCTGCTATTATCATGGCTGATACTACAACTATGACTAGCTTTAATCTCACTCCTGCTCCTATTATTAAATATTAACTACTCAGATCATTAACCTACTCGATGTTATTATTTATAGAATTTTAGACATGACATGAATAGAAATGATTTCAAAGTGAAATAAAGAAAATATATTGAGAATATCAATAATATAAAAGCTAGTCTGATGTATCACCCATCATCAGAACACAGAAATATCTGCTCCGCAATCCTGTAATTAAATCTCTTTTTTACTGCAGACTGTGAGAAATTAGTTACTAAAAAGGGTTTCAAATATTCAATGACGCAACCGTATATGCAAACACACACACACACACACACACACACACACACAGTAACTGTTTAATCTATTTAATTGAACCTGACTTTGAATAAGTAAACAAATGAGGAAATTCACCGGAGGGCACCTGATCCCCGCCGTGCTAATGGATTGGAGATTTCGTTCCCGCCGGGGCGTTTGAGTAAACACGGGCCACTTATCTCGGAATCGGCATGTCGCAGCGTCGTCTGTCTGCATCGAGTTTCCGCACTAAAGAGGGGCTGAACTCTTGATACGGCTTTGGTGAGTCGCCAGAGCTGCGGGCGAATCGCAGACTCAGCCAGATCTTTGTAATTGCTCCGGTTCCATTATCTGTGACCTGATATAAGATCGATGTGATTAATCTCGGAAAATAAGAAATAAACATCCAGGACCGACACCGCATGCCAGAGCGGGAATCGGAGAGACCTGGCAGGATCGAGTGGCCGCCGTAGCGAACAATGACACGGCTATTAAAAGAACGGAAACCTGCATCCTTTTAGCGAATGAGGGAACAAACCCCTGGCTGAGGTCTTTCTAAACATCAACATCAACATCGCTGTGCTCCGGAATGCACCCGTTAGCGTTTAACATCAAACTCTAGCTAACATAACGTATGCTAAACGTGTAAACGGTTAGCTGAAATGATGTTATTTGGAAAAAAAATCCACTCCATGTGTTCTAGCTTTCTGACTTTTGCTAACCTAGCCTAATTGTGCAGTGGATAAATGGTGTCTGAAATGAAGCTATTTAGCTGCCTTAGCTAATGGACTGTGTTGATGGTCTCGAGCACTTGGAGCATTAGCCAGCTAGCTAAACTGTATGGATAGATAAAGATTTAAAAAAAAAAAAAAACTAATCTGTTTGAAGTACTAGCTTTCTCACTAGCATTCTGATGTAAGCTAATGGCATAATCATTGAAAAGCTAGAAATTCAGCCGTTAGCTGTGTCTGGTTAGCTATTTATCTTAAGCTAATTAGCTAAATTGTTGGATGGGTTGAAAGAATTTATCTTATTCTTATCTGACAAACTTTAGCTAATTAGACAAATGCTACAAAAGATGAATTGAGTCAAGAAATTAAACCGTTTGTGGGATTAGCTGTGTCTTGTGATCTAACTTTAGCTAATTAGCTAAAAGGTTTGTAGAAATAAAGCTTTAAGCATTAGCTCTGTACCTTTAGCTGACTGGCTATATGGTTGATAGGTAAATATTTGGGGAAGTAGAAATGGAGGGTATTTTGAGCATTAGCTGTCACCTTGTAGCTGCTTTAAGTGTTAGCTAACTAGTTTAAATATTTTATACTGTAGGTTCTTCATCACCTGCACACATGACGTGCGAATAAGATCGAGATCTAAAGTCTGGATTTCATTGACAAATTTATTAAAGATCTGTATCACTTAATGATAATCAGAGAGAATAAATAAGACATAAAACATCTTTCACATAAACACGTAGAGGAGCCCGGGAGCTGCAAGCTGAGGCTGAGGAAAACGAACCAGATACATCCAAAAACACACAAAATGCATAGAAGTATCCTATAGAATTACGAGAGTCAACAACTACAGCTTGTCTAACTCCTGTTCAGGAAATGCACTAAATGTTTCGGTGACTTTCCGAAGATATAAAAATAAAGGATCCACAATGCCGAGTTACTGGATAGAGACATTTGGCAACAACCAGGACACAAAAAACTGGTGGTGTTTACACTGAGACACTGAGAAGAGAAATGAAGAATGGAAATGAAAAGTCTTACAAAAGTCCAGTCTGATAGCTATAGCACATTCATGGAGCAATGCCTTCACACTAATGTCTCTTTGCACTTTAACGCACTGATGATGGAGGTCAGATGATGCCACATGGTGGAGCTCATCTCAGGGCATCTCAGGAAGTAGTTGTTGTTTTTTCTGTCAGGCTCAGAATGGTTGATCTTCATGTCAGCAAAACAGAAGTTAAAAACTGTCCTCCAAATAATCTAACAGAGAGGGGAGAAGTTTATGGATCTTTTGAGTCTCCATCCAGAGTCCAAAACTACGTTGAGTTTTCAATCCATGCAGATGATGAGAATAAAGGTGACGAGTCTGACTTCCCTTCCATCTCTCTTTTTATCCAAGTTTCAATCCCTCATCAGAACTGGCTGTGATCGACCTCGTCCAGCCAGGAGGCTGGGCTAGCTGGGAATTCCGGGTAGCCGCCGCTGCTTCCAGTGGACAGGTCCGAGCTGGGGCCGTTCGGACCGGCCGACACCATGCCATGCCCACCCTGGCCCACCATGGGCAGCCCGGAGTCAGGGTACACCAGGCTGGAGATGAGGGGCTGCTGCCTGGGCAGGGGCTGAAGGGAAGCAGGAGACTGTGCGAGACTGTAAGGACTGCTGGGGCGGATGTCGTGGTATTGATCCTGAGGGGGCAGGACGGATCCGTGATCCAGGGTGAAGGGAGCGTGAGCTCCGCCCTGACGCCCCAGAGCCGGGGAACTCTCGCTCAGACTGCTGTAGAGGCTGTTCGAGTGGCTCAGCTCTGACATGGGAGGCTCGTCTGCACAGAAAACACAAATAGTCAATAATGAAAAGGAGAAATTTATTTATTTATTTGTGTGTGTGTGTGTGTGCACTCTTTAGTTAACTCTTTTAGCTAAAAGAATAAAATATTCAGGACGGCTAAAATATCATTAAAAATAATGTGTGTTTTAGACGTGTGTTTTTCCCTCTGTTGGAGAACCTTACACAGAATTTTACTGGTTGAAGATCAAAATTTCAGTTGCTTTTTAGATGAACAAGCACTCGGAGCAGAAATGGGTTTGATATCAACGTTTACTCTGAAGATACAAACATTTGCGTGGAAAAAAAATAACCGTTTTTTGTTTTATTGGAACTTTTCTATAAATATATATCACCCCTACTAGTTTAGGGAAAAACAGAAAAACTTCTGAAACACTACAAATTCTTAAAGTCCTGAGTGTCTACTTTCATATGAGCTTCATATTAACCTCCAGTGTGGAGTGAGACATGAGCAGAACATGAGAAATTTTCTCCTCTTGTAAAAAGTGTTAAAACATATAATAAATTAGGAGAGGACAGAACTGGATCTGGATAGTTCTTATTCTGTCGTACCTGTGAAGGAGACTTCAGCGTCACTGTCCATGCCTTCCTCCTGGATGCTGTCCTTATCTGATTTGGAGCTTCCTCTGGACCTCTTCATGTTGCGAAAGTATTGGCCCCATCTCTGTCTTCCTGCGTCTTTCTTTAGCCTCTTCTCTTTTGCTCTCCTGTTTTGAAACCACACCTGGGAACAGAAGCACAGATGTCTTTTAGTTGGGGTACTTCAAGTTCCTCTACAGAGCAATTCGAAGAACCTAGCACATTTCCAGTTCATAGAGCATACACTACATCACCTAACCATCCTTAAACCATACACCTGCCTTTTTAAGCTATAAAAAATCAGCTTTTAAGACAGTATTGTCAGATGGAGATGAATTCCTCCGCTCTTCTGCCTTTAAACCTGGTGGCTTTAAGGTGAAGTGTTGAGAAGAGCGTATTGCGGAGTCTCCTGTGGCCCTGGAGAGATTTATCGAGGATGTAATTAACTTCCAGACAGCTACAAGTTGTCCTTAACCTCAAGAGCAGTCAGGGTTAGACTCCTTCACTTCCTTCTTCACACCGTGTGCACAAAGAGACGAAACACGCTCCCATGGCTAACATGGCTGTCATTTAATTATCTTTAACTCCATGCATTTCAATGACTCATGTTGTTTTTTTTCTTCTTCTGTACCCTCATAACATGGTTCTCACCTCGACCTTAATGTCCCTTTAGTGTGAATAATGGACACTAGAAGTAATTCCACTTTAGGCCTAAGTGTCCTTGTGAAACATAAAATAATATATATAGCCACTGTAGGCCTTTTCCTTGGACAATATGCAAGACTCCCTTTTAGCATTGTTTAACGAGCTTCTCCGTTCCGCGCTCTCCGAGCTTCACTCCACTCCATTTCCTCGTAAATTAAAGCGCTCCGACTGTAACACCCCTTTAAATTCACGTTTCCTTTTTTTATAGCAGACTTTTTTTGTGCGTCTTTTTCCCTTCTGGGATTTAAAACCAAATCCTGAATTATAGAATATGGATAACTTAATTCAAAACTTAACTAAAGCTAATTTAACACTATGATTATTAATTACTCAGCACATGACGTTGAAAAAATAACGTTTTCATTTAATAAATACAACTGCATCACATGTCGGTTCAAACCAGGCTGAAAAATAAAGAATATGGGGAATTTTCTTAATGTAAACATGTAACAGAACTTACATCTATAGCTTAAACATTTATAGTACGCTACCTGTTAGCATACACGTATTAAATCTGTACATTTTTGGCATTTCATTCCTGTCATTAGCTGTTATTAGCTATCATAGCTAATTATTAGCTAAGTAATTGAGAATCTGTAAGTTTAGTACTTCAGTATCAGTACATTGTGTGTGTCATGGGCTGAGGATTTCCCTGTTATGACATAACGCTAGCTCGCTAACATCCTCCAACACACTCAGTTAGCCTGTTGTAGCATTGTCACTGTGTCTGAATCAATCATTTAGACAAAGAATAATTTTCGGTGTGCTCTCACAATTTCACAAGTAGTTTTCCACAAAAAAGCACAAACAACTACAACTCGTAATCACAATCATGAGCAATCACAAAATAAAATCCTGGAGCATGTTTTTAACTGCCATCTAATCCAACAGAGTTTATGTAACAGGATAGAAATCTGTGAATGAGTGAATGTTATCTTTTAGTAAAATGGTGGACTGACCTGCACCACTCGCATGTCCAGGCCGGTCTCTGAGGACAGCTGCTCGCGGACGTGACGCGCCGGTTTGGGTGAGTTGTTGTAGGCGTTCTTCAGCGTCTCCAGCTGCTTGGCCGTGATGGTCGTGCGCGGCCTTTTCGCTGTCGAGTCGGCCTCTGCAGTTACAAAAACACCAACAACAATGAGCATTTTACATCAATCAGTTAATTATGCAGTTATTTTCTGAGCCAGGTTGCTGGTTGCATATGTTATTTGCGTGATCTAAGGCTACTTTAAGTGGTTACTAACATAAAGTAAAATGTACGGTGGCTGAGAAGTGCAAAACAAAATAACAAATCTGATAAATTGTGTTTCCTGATTTGTTAGTGTGTTTTTCACTTCTCGGCCACCGTAAAAATGGAAAAATGGATAAATATAAGACTGGTGAACAAAACCAAGCAAGAAATATGGCAGAGAATGAGACAAATGATTACTAAAATCTGTTGTGGTTAATGAGTCCATCCAGGATTCTGAACGTTTTGCCATTACAGAAAAACTCCTTCATAGCTTGCAATTTTTTTGAAAATTCCACAGATTTTCCACAGTTCTGGGCCGAGACGTGTCGTGTGACATCATCACCACACGCATTCGGACAAAGCCCTCCTCCTTTTATGTGTGGAACATGAGTACAGCTCTCAGAGAAAGTCATTACTTCACTAGGAGGAGTTTAAAAGAAGAATCCTGTGCTTGTGGTTTCACCAATTCAATTATACTCAAAATCAAGCATCTTTTTTCTGCAGTAATACCAATAAAAACTACTGGAAGGACCTGAATAACGTATTAGACATTTTACAGCATGTGGGAGTATTTTTATTATTATTATCCACTGAATCGGGTTTGTTTGTTTTTTGTATAAGTGAAAACCTCATATCTTATTCTGACGTGGGTTGCCAGATTGGATTGAACCCCCCACTCACGTTGTAAACCTCGCTGACTTCATGATTAACAAACCTACACTATAAATGTAATAACAACAAAAGCAGTCCAAATGACATCAACCAGCACAAGGTCATTTTATTTCCAGAACAATAAGAAGGAATAAAAATGGCCGACCAGGAGGGAAACTTGCTCGCGCTGCTCGGGCGCTTATCGATCCTCAGTGCAATTAGCTCAGGTGGGTCAAATGTTTATAGATGACCTCATGGACCTGCGAGATGAAGTTCACAGTTAAAAGCTGGCTGATCCATACGAGGTCACCGGATTTAAAGAAGTGGCCGAGACAATTAAGCGAGTTCGGGGTGGAACTGTTCCAGACGTCGAAGAAAATACACTTTGGGTGCATGACATCACCGGGGACTTTTAAAACCAGGAAAATCATCTGGATTTGAGGGTCAACCAGGAAAACTAGGAAAAAAAATAAAGAAATGCAGCGTTTGGGTTTTGGTGTGGCTCACCTCTCTGCTTGGCCGTCTCATAGTCCACTTTACACACCAGTCGACTGTCCTCCATCAGGTAGTACTCATCCCCCGTGGCTAGCTGCCTTTTGCACACGATGCAGGCGAAGCAGTGAAGGTGATAGACGAAATCCTGCGCTCTCCGCACCACCTGACTCGGCGGGATGCCCTGCTGACACGCCGCACACTTCGTCCCGAACCTCCTGCACAGATGAACAGGGTCCGGGTCACGTTAATGAGGTGGACTCTGGACTAATTAAATATTATTAACTTAGATTTAAAAGTAGACACATCACTAATATTCCTGCTTCCTGTTTATATACAGAATCTCAGCTAGGATTATCCCACTTAATAACTTAATAACTTAATAAGTGCCATATTCTTACAACAGGACACTTTCTGAAGGCTCCACTAATCCTTTAAAATGTTTAATTAAACTGTCTGTCTGTCTGTCTGTTTGTCTGTTTGTCTGTCTGTCTGTCTATCTATCGTTCTACATATTTACTTGTTTGTTTGTTTACTGCATGTCAGCATTAAGTGTGAGAATTTTCCTGCATATATTGAACAGATGGATTGATGATGATGATGATGATGATTATTGATTATTATTAACGAGTCCTTAAGTGGTGTTTGGATGATTAGAAGATATCGAGATGGAAACACACATCTGCAGGCTTTAATATTAAAGAAGCCCAACAACATGACTGCTTTATTAAACCTGATATGAGTTTAAAGAATCTCCCACATTTTAACTGAATTCTTTTCACTTTGATGATTTAATAATGATATAAAGGTTTAATTCTATATAACATTGTCTCTCTTTGTGTGTTGTTTTTTGTGTGTGTTGTGTCTTGTGTGTTGTGTCTTGTTGTATGTTTGGTGAAGTGAAGTGAAGCTCAGTGACTCACTTGAAGAAGTCCTCTTTGCAGTAGACTCCGTCTCCGCGGGTAAAGCACTTCTCTGCCAGCTGCGACTGACAATCGCTGCATTTCAGACACTTACTGTGCCAGTGACGGTCCAGAACCTTCAGGATGAAGCGGTCAACAATGTGCTGACTGCAACCTGCACACACTGGGATATCTGAAAAACAACAACAACAACAACATGAAACACTCACAGAAATGTAACCAGAAATAAAGTCAGGAATACTGTCTGTCTGTTTGTCTGTCTGCCTGTCTGTCTGCCTGTCTGTCTGTCTGTCTGTCTGTCTGTCTATCTATCTATCTATCTATCTATCTATCTATCTATCTATCTGTCTGTCTGTCTGTCTGTCTGTCTGTCTGTCTGTCTATCTCGCTGTCTATCTCGCTGTCTATCTACCTATCTAACCTCAGCTAGCCCACTTTTCTGTACTACTAAAGCCATTGCTAAAAATGAGAGTAGAGACAAGAAACAAAAGGGACAAATCAAACACACTGTGTCCAAACACAACAGGATGAATACAGGGGAAAAAATAAAAATAAACAGAATAAAAGAAAATAAACTGCAAAGAACAACACAAAAGAAACTGAATAAATTATAAAGAATAATATTATTATAGAGAATTATACTGCACGAATATGATATTAATATAAATATTAATATTGATTAGAAATATTAATAGAATTTTTAAATAAATTAAAACTCAAAAATAAGGCTAAAACCTGAAACTGTAAAATGAGAAAACAAAACAAAACAAAACAAAAACACCAAAATGATCTACTTATATAAAATAAATAGCCTGTAAAATCACTTAAATATTTTAACTTAAATATTTCATCAATAAAAATAAGAAACACTGTTCTGTCTGCCTATTTATTTATTTATTTATTTATTTATTTATTTATTTATTTATGTACTTGTGAATTAATGAATTAATTGATTATTTATTTCTTTTTTTGTTCAGACGTTTTTGATGGCCTGCAATAGCTGCAATAATAAACTCAAGATAATAATGCAATATAAATGAATGTGATATTATAATATTATATAAACAGTAGATAATAATAATAATAATAATAATAATAAGTGAACATTAATAACCAACATTCAGAGATTTGAATGATTAAATTCCTGTAATGAACAAAGAAAGAGCTCCATGTGTAGAATTGCAATTTCTATTCTAAAGCAAGTGAGAAAATGACGACAAAGCTTAGTGTCCATTAAACAAAACCCTGGAAACAAAAACTCAAATAAATCTCACCTACAGCCACAAAATGTACACACTAATAATAATAATAATAATAATAATGATAATAATAATAATAATAATAATAATAATAATAATAATAATAAGAAGAAGAAGAAGAAGAAGAAGAAGAAGACAGGATAGTGTAGTAAATTATTGGATTGTATATTTTTCATTCATCTCTTTCTTATTCAAGTTAAAAATTATTGAGGTTAAAAACTGGCTTTAAATAACTCTGCACATTAGCGTTGCCATGGTGACAGCAATAACCACACAGCAATACTCACAACAACAACAAGAAAATAAATAAACCATGGAGAATGAACATCAGTCATATTTTTCAACATCACTTACTGAGCTTCCCTTCACACTTTATATAGATAGAATTAGACAGAATTGGATAGAATTTTATACAATTAGTAAGAAAGTGTGTGTTGTGCTTTATCCCAGTGTGTAAAAATAACAAACATAATAAATCCCCTTGACTACACATCACCTCTGTTCGAGCAGATTTTGTCATTTGTAAGGGCAGATTTTTGTTCTTTTTTTGTAATTTGTAAAGGATTTATTTATTTATTTATTTATTTATTTATTTATTTATTTATTCACTCTGTTCGAACCTACAATTACAGCTTTAAAATATGGCAGATGTTTTTCTTATTATTTCTTTTCTTCTTCTTCTTCTTCTTCTTCTTCTTCTTATACTCTTGCTACATCACCATTAAAGCTTTATTATATTTATTAAAAATATCCGCCATTCATTTAAATAATAATGATGTTATTGTATTGATATGTTCAGATGAGGTAAATAATTAGTAATTTATTTTAGCATTATTTTTTTATTTATATCTTAGTCTTATTTTTCTTATTAATAATTTTAGTAGTAGTTTGTTTGCAGTAAGTTTGAAGAGCAACACACACACACACACAAACACACACACACACACACACACACACACACACACACGGAGAGGTTGATTTTAACGTATCGAGAAGTCACGTGCGCCGTACACCTGCATGTAATTACCCGAAACCCGAGAGCGCGTGCGAGTCCACGTGTTGCCCCGCGTGCGACTGGTGTCTTTGGTTAAATAATGCAGCGCATTTCGTATTTTGTGCAACTTAACATTCTGTAAAAATGTTAATGCAAGTGGTCTTTTATCTGGCAACACACACACACACACACACACAATAAGCAAGAAAAGAACAGGTGCACAAAATGGTTGTGAATTATTGATCGGAGCGGGGAGGCCTGACCGAGGACAGAAATCTCTACCGGACACTGGCGAGCTACTGAAACTCCACTCCTAACGATGACAAGCACGAGAGAGAAAACAACAACAACAACAACAAAAAGCACATATCACATAAATAATTCACACAATAAACATTATATGCATGACATTTAGATTTGTAAACAAAGTACAAGTCATGTTGTTGTTGTTGTTGTTGTTATTGTTGTTATTTTTGTTGTTTTCCTCTATAAAGAAATCTGACATTTAACAGCAAAGGAAGCAAGGAAGCTGGACAAAATCAGAAAGCAGCTGTGTGTTATTCTGAACAGCTTTACACACTCAAAATCGCACAATAACCAGGAATATATTTTAAACTCAAAAAACACACAGATATAACAACAAAACAAACAAAAACCCAAAACAAACAAAAGAATTAATAAATATTATAAAGAATTTAGAAATGAAATCGATGTATTTTTAATTATTGTAATAATCCTGACTGTTAAGAGGTCTTTTTGCATTTCAAGAAAAATATAAAAATGTAATTTATTCTCCTAAAAATTAAATTTCCCAAATTCATCTCGTGCCTCAGACGCACTCTAGACTCGAATCTTGCTCCAAGTGTTCCGTTGCAGCACGATGCAAAAGCACCGAAATACAAAATCTAAAATAAAATCATGTCGATGCAAAACAGCACTTTTTATCTGAAACATCTTTAAACACCATGAAGCGAAGCTGCCTAGAGATTCCTAAAGGTTCCTACCTCTGCGTGATTCGTCAGTGCGCGTGTGCGTCAGGAGCGCGAGCAACATCTCCGCGCTGTTCCCCGCCGCCTCTCTGCGCTCCTGAGCCATGTTTTCATTATTAATGCATTCAAGTAGATGTAATAAATAAATAAATATTCAGTAAAAAAATAAAAAATTATGAACAAGAGCAACCTTCTGCTTTTGCTTTGGGGCTGGAGGCTGCGCTCGTGCGCCCTCGACTGCACGCGCCGCGTCTACTTGTGGCGCGTGCTCGGCGCTGCGCACTTGACTACGTCGCCTAAGCGTTGCCCTGGTAACCGTTTAGCATCAACTACACTAACTAGAGTTAGACTAGCTTCACTTGCTAACTAATTTGGGGTTTACTTTTGCTTTTAATCAATTAAACGTTAAGGTTTATTCTTTTATTATTATTATTTTACTTCACCACAGTGATTATAGCTTTATAATTTAAGCTTCATAGCTAATTTCATTACTATTTCCAGATCAATAAAATGAATGACAAAATAAATAACGGTACCAAACTGTACTTTGCTGATGTGGTAACATCTTTAGTACCTTTTATAGTATATATTTACACCTCTAAATTAATTTAATGCACACACAAACTTCACTGTAAAAAATCCAAGGTACATAATTCACTTAAGTCTGATTCTTTCATCTTGTACCATTACACCAACACTCTTAAAAACAAAAATAACTAAGCTGTACCTCTTCCAGTAGCTGGTGTAGTCGCTGGGGTCATTAAATGTACATCTGTTCTGTTTAGAGCGTATTTTTATACTTTTTTTTGTTTGTTTGTTTGTTTGTTTAAATAATTTAAGCTACACAACAGCTCTGCTCCAAAGTCTACATCTTTAACCTTCATTACATGCTCACGCTTTTATAATACTGTTATAATACATAAATAATTATTACTAAATAAATAACTGCACTTTTCCTTCTTGCTAACATTGCCATCATTTCTACTATTAAAGCGTATATTTGTTTAGAGAGTATATTTTTAAAAAAGATCTCTTCCTGATGGAGAGTTCAGTCCTGTTATTCCCAGGATAACGTCCTGAACAGTCCTGCTGTTGCTCAGTATAAACGTCACTCATGTGAAAGTGTGTGTCTATAGCGTAGCTCCATTTATAATCATTTATGATCAATTCTAATCCACATGTAGCTTCCTCAGTGAGAGATACCTAGTAAAGGAACCGAAGGAACCGGTGCAGGGACCAAGAAACTATCACACCTCTTTATTCCTGAGTAAATGAGTTCAACGGAATAATTCTGTATTAGATGACTGTATGATTTTGCACAGAGGTCAGTCACAATCTCAAACCACTACACCAAACTGGTCTCTGAGGGTTTTTTTTCTCTCCAACACATCTGTCCTCCAGCACTAACCTCTCTCCAGAACACACACCATGTCCAACACTCAGATATTCATCTCAGAACAATCCAGCATCTGTTAGTCTAAGACGGTTTCTTCTCGGGACGTAAACTTTTAAAAAATAAAGTTTTCATGTAGAATGAACAAGAGTTTTTCTTCCCCCCAGTGATATCTTAGAAGAACTATTTTTTGGTTCCCTGAAGAACCTTCAAATAAAAGAAATAAATAGTTCTTTAAAAACATAGACTTTTTACTTAGTGCTGTAATTTTACTGTATAGCAGACATTACATTCCTGGTATTTAAGAGACGGCCGTTATCCAGAACAACTTATCTCATTTTATATAATTGAGGGTTAAGGGCCCTGCCCAAGGGGTCCAGCAGAATCCCAACCTGGGATTCAAACTCACATCCTTCTGACCAGTAGTTAGATAACTTAACCATTAAGCTATACTTTTCTTAACAAAGAAAAACTGCTACACAAAATTTATTCCTAATGATAAACAAAGAAAGTGAAACTGTATAATTGTTGATGTTAACAGACGTTCTGGAAGGAGTCTCCAGTTTCAGTGCTTTGTCGCTGTAACTCTTTAGACAGAGATTTTGTGCTTTGCCTTTTTTCCTACGCAACTCAAACTCGAGTCAAAATTTTCATCTGTAACGGGAAGTTCGTCATTAATCCCCTAACCGAGATAAATACATTTTTTATTTTTCATTAAAAAAGCAGTTTATGTTTTAGCTTTCTGGAACGTTTTTTTGGGGGGGGAAAAGAGAAATGTTAATGAGATCAGAGATTCAGGGGATAGGAAGAAGGAAATTTCAGCATTCCTGGAGGTGACTGCGGTTTACCTGACATCCAAATACATTTTTATAGAAAACAATATAGAATTAAAATGTGATGAGAAAATTCTTGAAACAAACAAAAAACAGAAAAAACAAGCTGTAAAATTAAAACAAACATAAAATTTATATTATATGAATTTAATAAAACACTGTAATCCCTGTATATTGTATACATTTATAATTTATCGTTATTATTTATAATAAAATTTCTGAATGATCCGCTTCTAATTTTTAATATTTATTTCTATTTTTTCCCCTATTTTTTTTTAACTTATGTATTTTTTGCTCAAGCTAGTCCCAAGCTTCTATTCTTTTCTCATTCTCAGTTTTCTGTTTAATCTAGAGTCCTTGACGTTGATGTATTTATTTTTTTCGTCATTTATCTATCTATCTTTATTTATTTATTTATTTATTTATTTTGGCGCACGTGAGTGTTTGTCGGTCAAAAATTTTGTAAGATTTTTTTTCTTTCTCCCTGATATTTACAGCTTCTCGTCTATCCAACGTTTGGCACGTGCGCAAAAACACATAGGCGAAGGACGCGAGGTGTTAAAGATAAAGAAACGGTTTTTAAAACAACATTAAAATAAAATAAAATAAAATATATTCCGTTAGATATTTAAGAGTGTGTTTGAAGTTTAGAAGTCACGCTGCTGAGGGATCAGACTTTTGCGAGTCAAATAAGAGTGATGAATTTTCTGCAGGTCGTCGGGACACACACACACACACACACACGCACACACACACACACACATACACACACACACACACACACACACACAGAGTATTGACACTGATCTGATATGGGAAAGAGCGCCTGGGGAAATCAGCCTTAGTGCCATTTCTGGTGATGAATTTAAAATCAATGCTCCATTTCAACACTTTATGAAACGCGATTTTTTTTGGTGTTTTTGGTGAATTTTAACGGGGCTCGGTGTGCGCGAGACCTGCGTTTTTCTTTTTCCTCGGAGTTTTAGTTACAATGTGCTTCACTGCTATGAAACCTACACGAGACATTGAAATACTTTACACTTATGATGTTTTATTTTCATAATAAATCTTCATCCTTTGGTCTTTTTACTCAATTCGTAACTCTGGTTTCCTTTATTGTGCACAGAAATAAAAAAAATTCAGCCTATAGTGCTTACAATAAATGAATAAAGACCCAAAAGTTGAAAAATAACGCGTTTTTTTTTAGTTTTTTCTAAATGAACAGTCCTCTCTCAGTCACTATACCTAGTCTATGAAGATAAAAACCAAGAACACAGTTTCATATCATGTATTAATATAATATATAATAATCTAATTGCGTTTAGCTTAATACACAGATTTGATCTGAAGTACTAACTTTTCAATCTTTTTAAAATAATTTTATACTTTTTATTTAAAAAAAAACTGTTAAAGCATAGATCCTAAACATTCAACCAGTGATCACAAATATGCCATTAAAATGTTTAATTTGATCATCTTATCATAATCAGTGCCAAGTTATTTATCACGTGATTAACATCTCTGGCACGCGTATATTCTTTAAAAGATATTATTACATTATTACACAAGTATATACTATAAAAGATATTATTATATTGTTATTACACACGTATATTCTTTATATATATATATATGGCATTGTTTATTCTGGTTAAAAACGGGTAAAACTATTAGAACTATTTACATATTCAAATGAGTTTTTTTTTAATTCCATATTTATTTCATTTAATCCAGCTTATGTTGTATCATGTTGTATAATTTCTCACCTATAACTTCAGCCGCAAATAATTACAAAGATCTTAAAATAGATTTAAAACAAAAACTTCCTCTTTAACATCAAACGAACAAATAAAATAAAATCGGGAAATATCAGCAATTTAATTTAAAAAACCTTTGAGACACCAGAGTGCTGAGTTTATCATCTGATAGACTGAAACCACACGGATAATAAACACCAGATCAACATTTACCTGCTTTTGTAGTGAACGCGAGAGTCTGAGTAGTGTAACTTATTATTAGGATAAATTACGGTATAAAATAATTATATACACGAGAAAAAAAATGTAACCTTGAATTAAAGTAAAACGAAATTGTTACAGGTAGGCTGATTTAAAAAAAAACATTTTAATTAATAACTAAAAAATTATAATCTTATTTACCTAATATATTCTTATTTATCCTTTTAATTTTTTGTGTGGCAAACAAATAAAAATAGAATAATAAAAACACACAACATGAGCTACAACATTTATAATATGTAAATGTAATATTTGCACGTGCCGTTGATTTTATTTTATTTTTTTATGTAAATAACTAAAAATTGTTTTTGTTTTAAATAATTTCCAGAAACTGGATGTCACGTGCATCTGAAACAGAAAGGTTGAATAATTAAACCGGTTTAAAGCGCATTTCGGTTAAAAGGTGTGTGTTTAGTGCCGGTTGGAGCGGCAGGTGCGTTACCTGCTCACGGCAACACGATACCTGACTCATACCTGAAAGCTCTGGTTGTTGCACGTGGCCCTCCCGGTGCGTCCGAGCCGGCCGGTGTGAAATGACAGCGCGCGCGCTTAACAGCTGGTCACAATGCCGCTCATTACGTATTAATAACGCAAACGGAAGATAAGGAGTTAAACTGCGCGAGACATTTATTTTTATTATTATCGTTAAGTTTTATTTTTTACCTCCCAAATTATAGTTCAGTTACTTTATTAATATTCAACTTTTTTCCATTGAGCTTTGAGCACCAGTAAGCGCAACCTTTTTTGTTTGCATCTGTTTTAAATGTTTAAGACTTAATTTATTTATTTTTACATTTTGCATGTGTTGCTTTTGTTTTTAGTTTATTGTGCTTAATAATAATAGGCTACATCTGATGTCCAAACACGGTCAACTGACGGAAATGGAAATAATTTTGCGTCGGAAAAGTAAAAAAAAAAGATAAATAATAAATAATAAAAATAATACACAAATATTCATTACGATCTATTTTATAACTAGCAAATAATGCTGATTAACACAAACCTAAACCCATACCTGATGGTGTATAGGTTCAAATAATAATAATAATAATAATAATAATAATAATAATAATAATAATAATTCGACTGCGACTTTTCCAAAGATAAAAAATAAACTAATGTAGAATTAAAGAAGAAAAAAAAACAGCATCCCTGTACAGTTGATAATTAGAGGGAAGATGATGAAGGTCCACTCTCAGACCTACAGAGCACTACACTGGACCTCTCATGCCCGCTGGTACCGTTACTTCAAGTCTCACCTTAAGATGTGGACGTAGTGAACCCTTTCAAAAAATTATTTAAGGAGCATAAACAGGTAAAGATCACCTGTTTAGGTAAAAGATACACGGGCTACTAAATACACAGAATAAATTCAAGGAATAGTAGAGCTTAGTAAAGATAGAGAGCTTTGGTCAGTGTAATGATGATGTGCAACAAAACAAAACAAAACAGCCAATCAGCCAAGCATTAAAAGAAAGAAAGAAAGAAAGAAAGAAAGAAAGAAAGAAAGAAAGACCCCCCCAAAGTAGTGTATTTATTATTACTCCTATTCTAATAATGATGATTATTATTATTGGTCAGATGAGGAAACTTCTCCGCTCTCACTGATACTCGACAGCACGCGCTTTCCCGAATAAACCCCGTTTATTGTTAGAGATATTTTCCATAAATCTAACACAGAATTCCCCAAAAATAAAAAGCACAATGTAAGAACTGCACTCTCACCTTGTCCCGAGCTGTATCTGGAGAAATTTCCCGGATTTTGACAACTGGATCCGGGATGTTCGAGCAGCATTGCGGCAAGTCGGATAAAAAAAAAAACACAACAAAACACAACAAAACAGCGCTCGTGAACACCGAAAACTGCGTAAAATAAATAAATAAATCAATAAATAGACAGATAAATAGATAGATAGATAAACAAACGCGAATCTAGCGCGTGTACAGTGTGTTATGTGAGGAGCACGCGCATGCAAAAGAGATAAAAAATTCCAGGTCCAAACCAACAGGCTACACGGGTATGTAATATAAATATATAACGGAAAAGGAAAGAGCTCGCGCCCGCCGGTGCTCGCGCTGCGCTAAAAAGTTTTCGTATACGACCGAGGGCTTACGCGCGCGGCTTCACGACTGCTCACGCGCCTCAGCTGATCTCCGTTTGCTATTGGTGTCCTGCTTTTGCATAACAAAGTGTGTGTGTGTGTGTGTGTGGCGCGCGCGCTCTGTCCGCGGTGCTGAAGAGGTGGGGCACAAGGGCCGTGTGTATAGCGTGTGTGTGTGTGTGTGTGTGTGTGTGAGAGAGAGATAGTGCCCACCTCCCCTCCCTTCGTGTACATGAAGGCCAATGCCTTTAATAAGGTCTATCTAGCAAAACAAAACTGAACACAATAAAAAGTAACACAGTTCAGTTCGTGTGGAAAAGTTACGAAGTAAATACTTTAGGGGGCGGAGTCAGCGTCAGCACGAGGTCAAAATTCAGCTAGCGGTTGACGCTAAGTGTTAAAGCAGTTGTACCTGTATATATGCATACTATTTTCTTTTTATTTACCGACATATCTGAGGGAAATGTTGATATTTCCGATGGTTCCATGTCATTTTTTATTTCATCTCTTTCACTTTAGTACGTTTAAATGGTTAAAAGCGAAGCTCACGAGCTTCCCGGGGGAGCATTTGTTGCTAGGCAACCAGGTAACGCCGTGAATGTGTGCTAGCTAAACAGTTTAGCTGATTTAGCTATAGCTAGTCAGTGTGAAGTGAAAACAAAATGTGAAATATGATAAATCTTTCGAAAATATTGACATTTTCCCTCACCCTCACTCAAGTCTGTTGTGTAATTTCAGCAGTCTTTATGATTACTTGTCATACTGTATGAGATGATTCCAATAAAATTGTCTGAACTCACGTCCAAGAGTCCTTTTATGATCTGTAACAGCGAAATTGGGCCTAAAGTACACTGTAAATCTGATGTAGGAAATGACTCAAATCTCACTGTGATTTCACTTAGCAATCAACCGTAAAACAATTAAAGAGCGGTATCAACATTGGACACTATCCTTTACAAAGATAGCAGGTTTCTGTCAAACAGTTGTAGTACACCTTTGGCAATGTGGATACAAATTCATATTTTCATATCCTACATTTATAAACGCAATTTGGATTAGATTAGATTAGATTAGATTAAACTTTATTGTCACTGCACATGTGGGTACAAGGCAAAGAAATACAGTTAGCATTTAACCAGAAGTGCATTTTCGCAGTGCAAATAATTTGCATATATAATCAGCATATAAACAATATAAATAATTTGATAAATCAAAAGTAAGAACTTTAACGTTTATACAATCTATAGTGACTAAAATAAGATACAGTGACATTATCCAGCACCACTGAATGTAAACGCAGTGCTGTTTGTATTGCTATAACGTTATTCGCTTCAATCTTTTGAATCCCATTGATTAGCTTTGCTCTTATTACTATTATATATCTACATCAACAGCACATCAGATCATGAACTTTGACCAGACTATGGAAAAGTTGCAACCCTTCACTCCCATCCAGCCAATTTAAATGATCTGTCCTGTCTGATCCCGCATCTCTCTTCATCCAGTCATCTTCACTTCGGCAGATTGCTGAAGTGTTAATGCACCTGGGGTCCCACTCCAGTGCGCCATCTCAATCAGGCCCTAATGCTCCTCCACAAAGGCCAGCGGCATTTAGACCTCGCGACACGCGCACGGCGGAGACAACACGCCTTCTCACGGCCCGAGAGACACTTCATACTTCCTGCTTTTGTCTGAAGTGGATGGCAGATCAAACCACTGCATTATTCTCAAGTAGGACTTTGCTTTTTTAAAATGATTGTGCATTCGGGCATCTATGAATATTAATGTCCGTGTGTGTTTTTTTCCATATTAGAAGGACTTGGCGAGGGTGGGGGGTGGTTGGTGGATGGTGTCTGGAAGCGAAGGGTCATTTGTCTGTTTTGGAAAGCGCCGTGACATTTTTATTTTCTGCTCTCCTAAGACGTGCAATCACGGTTTTATGCTCATGTATCCCTTGAGCCGGAGCGTGTTTATGAGAACCATAAACAATAAAAAACTGGAGCCATTTGCATAAAGCTGGCAAAACAGTTTCACAGACATTAAGTAAGCAAGACATTAAAGACCACTGCATTTATCTCTCTCTCTTTACATCAGGTTCCCAGGCAGCAGTGAGCTGTTTATTCTTTGTAATGGCTGTTCTTTAAAAACAACAAAAGCAAGAACCCTCCAAAAATACAGTGCATTCATTTTTATACCACTGAAAACTGGTCTTCTGGTCTATCGACTATATGATTCTTCCATATGAGGCTTGATCAGATTTGATAGTGGACACAAGAACCACAGGTCCATACAGCTCTGTAGTATGCTTTTTACCACAAATCACTTTAACAATCTGCATCAGTGATAGACAACATTTCATATTTATATATATTTATATGACACACTCTGGTTTCTCTTTTCTCATTCCACTGGGTAGACACGGAAAAAAGAAGAGTTCTTTCTCCAAGAGTATTAAAAATAAACCAAGCTAACACCTGCACAGGTTCCTCAAGGGTTCCATAGACGGTTAATGGTTCTAGCTTTGCACATGGGCTCTACTTGAAACCTTCCCTATAAATCCAAGCCTCTCCTTACAGGGTTTTATGAGGAATAGTCTCCCAGAGGGAATGGAGAAAGGTGCTGGTCTGAGAACAGCTTTATTGCTTGCCCTATAATATAGAGTAATAGTTAGAGTAAGTCGTAATAAGCTGTCAGTCTTGGAAAAATAAAGACGGTTCTTCAAAAGTTTCATTAGATCATTTGGGGTTATTATTCTTTCTAAAAACTGAAACACTTGGGATGATTTCACATATACAGCACGTGAACTCTAGCGAGAAAAAGGAAGTGAATCAAACATGAACATTTTTTCTCGATTTTTTAGGAGCTTCTAAACTTAGGGACGGAGCTGCAGCACTGCAGAAATGCCATGCTCTGGAGATCCGAATGAAGAAAAGAAATAAATATAAAAAATAAAGGATGTTAAGTTTAAAGTGAGCTCTTGTCTTAAGGAATCAACTGAGTAAAGTGGTGTAAAGGATCCTGTTTTGGAGATGGGACATGGGGAAGTTGGTGGACCAGCCCCCCAACCACACACACACACACACACAGTGGGGCGTCATGGTATGACTGTCATGATCAATCATGGGCTTGAATGGGTTGCCTTGTGTCAGGAAGGAGGGCACCAATCACACGCCTCATTAAGCACGCTTGGTCACTCCATGCAACAGCGCAGCGAGGTCACACCGCCTGTTGCTGTCAGTTGTGTGTAAACACACATCCACTTTTACTAGATTTAAAACAAGCCAGTTTGGGATGAAAGCAACAAATACTGACTGGAAAAATTAAAATATCAAGCAAAAACCCCAAAACTCATTCTTTTCCCTTTTTATCTTGTACTGATACTCTGACCTCATGTAGTCTCTGTACCATCTCAAATGATTTATTTAAGCTTAGTATTTGACCAAACTTTTGAAAAAAAAAAAAAAAAGACAAAATCCAGATACACTTTATTGTGGTTCACAAAGTGATCACTACCTTAAGCCTTCCTAGCATTAGCCTAGCCGCCAGCTCTCATTATTCTGGTGGAACGGCTCCATCTGGCAGCTTTTTTACTCGCCAGCGACGGCTTCCTCGGCAGCTGGTGAAACTGTCCAACCGCTCGGCTCGGCTGCTCCCTCGGTATTTAACGGCCTTGCTGGGTTCACCGGCCATTCAAGAGGAGAACAGGACGGAGGTCCTCGAACCAGTGACACCATTGGGCCTTTTGTTATCTCTGTGGTAGGAGGATGGCGGTCTGCTGTTCCTGTACATCTGATTAGGCACGGCAAGGGAGGAAGTGCCAATGATACGGACAATCAGATGAAATAAATTGCTCAGACAAAAAAGTCGAGGACCTTATCTTGTCTCTCTGGGATTGTCCTTAGCTTTTTGTTAACAATTTATTGAAATATTATATGATTGTGCAATGAACTATGATTTATGACTTGCTATTTATCTTAAATATAAACATGAGAAATCACAGACTATTTTAGTTAATATTGCTATGTTAATATTGTTAATGTAAGTTAATATTGCAGGAGAATTCTTCTAATAATTAAACAATGTTGCCGTTTTTTACACCATAATTGGGTGAGTTTTGGAAGGTAGTGTGTAGAATAAGGGAGTATTTGGGTGGCGTTTATTTGCGGAGGGATCATTCAAAATAGTCCAAAACTATCAAAATCTTGTTTTAATGCAAACACAACTGAAATGAAATCCAATCAATTTCTGCAAACAAGCGCAAACACCAAGTATCTCTGATGTACAGAACCATTTCTGGTGTAAGATATATTAGGAGGATTGGGAAAGGGAAAGATAATGAAATGGAAACTACAAAATCAGAAATGTTTCAGATAATTTTTGTGCAGTTTTTGAGATGCATTCAGGCGGGTAATTTTCCAGAAACCTGGCAACCCTGCACACAGGACACCCTGTGGTCTCAGTGACAATAGTGAATGCGTAAGTGTACGATTCGGGACAGGAAATTCATCTGGTTTGTTCTGTGATTATAAGGTAATAATGATTTCCCTTAGTATGAGGAGTAATTATTTCTATGGTGATCAAAGAGACTACTATCCAGTGAGTAATATAACTGGCTAGAACGCTTATAAAAGCCGGGTTAGGTGCTAACCAGATCAGCTAGCTACCTAGATGTGAGGTTGGGTTAATGCTAACTTGCACCACAGAACGACTTTTGCTAATCTATGAACATGTATTGTTATTAGCATCGACTGCTCAGAGTGATGGTTTAGACCACAATTATAGATTTGCATAAACTCCAGATACACACGATGCTACACAATCCCAAATGGATCACGCTAATCATGCTAGATCATGTTGCATGCCATTGGTTCAGATTTTTTTTTTTTGCTACATGGTCAGGCACAGGTTGTGATTAGTCAAGGTTAAGTGGGTTAAGTAGATGGTTAATTCATCTCAGACACTTGTTAAGGCTTTTCTTCAGCATGTCTGTGTGTAGCATTTGGTTCAACAGCAGGTCCCCATGGAGAAGAACTCTGGAGAGAAAGAGAGAAAGTGCGCTTCGGTTCAAAGGGCCACGCCACATCCAGCGAGCGTCAACCTCTGAATATTGACATGCTAATGATGTGCAACTCAGGCAACAAAAGCCCTGGCACTCTGACTGCACGCAGCCACAATGGCCCTTAGCCCGAGCCCTGACACTTTTACGACCCGACATGTGTCGCTTGTTTCACGTTCACACAATGAGAAGATCCCTCGTGGAATCTGCGCACTCTCCGAGTCTGGTGTTTCTTTTTCTTTGTCTGTCACAGCCCCGTATTTCACCCAGGCTCTAGTGACCTCGAGGGCCGAAGCTCCATTTGGAGTGTTTTGTTAGGCTTTGTTTCTAAAAAAGTGGCATGCTGGCTCTTCGACACAACATGTCAGATGCAGTGAGAGCGGGGTCAAAGGTCAAACCACTTAGGAGGAGATAACCCTCGGCTGCTGGAGACCGATGCAAGGGATGCTGACCCGTCCGGGACGCGTCTGGCTCCTAGGTGGTCCGAGGACTGAAGACAAGACACTCTGACCACAGAGTAAAATCTGAAAATATTTATTTGTCTCATAAAATATATAAAATTAATGTAACATTTTAATTTATTCAGCAACATTAAACGTCTTACTGCAGTAAAATAATGTTCTTTGTCTTCTTTAGTTTTTTTTAAGGAGGTGAAAACTTTTGCACTCTAATACACCGATATATGACCACGACAATGCTTGTCTGATAAAGACATTTTCTTTGCTGTATGAAAAGAAAATGTGACAAATTCAGGAATTCATTTTAGCAAAAATCTTTTCAAAAGCTTTTTATTTGTTTATAGACATAATTTTATTCCAAACTAATCTGAATAATTTGAGAGACAGCTTAAACTAACCCTAGACGATGAACAGAAAAAAACAAACACCCCCCCAAAAAACAAAAACTAAATAAAATAATATATATATATATATATATATATATATATATATATATATATATATATATATATATATATATATATATATATAAATTAACATTATAAAACATTACATTATATAAAATTGCATTATAAATATTTTTGATTATTTATCCTAATTGTTTCTATAATTGTGATTAAAAATCTCTTAAGAAAATGTAAAGAAAATCTGGGAAGATAAAAACTTAGCTATAACTGGAATTTTCAAAAATAAATAAATAAATAAATAAATAAAACCATGAAACGTCCTATTTAAATTTCATGACATTTCATGCTCAATTCATTCTTTTTTTTTAAACTCCTGAATATTCACATACTGATTCAAGTACAAATAAAATAATGACCTGAAAATAAAAAAAATCTGTGTGAATGGATGGAAGGATGAGAACCTTGTGATTCCTCACGTGTGAAATTGTCACATTTCTCTACACACTACTTACTGAAATAAATAATGATGATGTCACAGAGATTCCTTCGGTACATTTATCGTGTCCTTTTTTATTTGTTTAAACTCTCCGAGCCGAGGGCCGATTGTCCGATCCTCACGTCTCACTATTGCGCATAAACCTCGTCTTCTCCATTTCCTTCTTTTCCAGCCGATCATCTGAGGCGCTCCGGAGCTCGGCTGGGCCTCCTCTAATGATGGATGAAATGACTGGGTTGCAAAATTAATGTATTTATTATTTGTAATTTATCCAGGTATTAATCACGAGCGGTGTCGGCGTGCCTCGGACAAATGGGCTGTCAGGAAGAGCACGAGGGTCAGGTGTTTAAAAGCTTGCATTTATCATGGTGTCATGATTACACGTCATTACTGCTGAGCTGGTCTTGATTAGAAAACAATTCATTGAGCTTTCTGCAAATCATACAGGTTGTAAGTGCAGCCTCGCCATCGCTGAGCTGATATTTATCTTTTTTTTCTTCTTGCTCCGTTTCGCTGGAATTGTTTTCATCAGCGAGTTACAGCCATTATCCTTTCAGTGCCTTTAGAGGACCTTCGCTGAGTCAAGTCAAGACAGCAGAAGACGAATGAACCCTGGTGTGTGTGTGTGTGTGTGTGTGTGAACTGGGACACTGCATGGTTTTTTTTTCATTTCTCCACCCGTCTCTGTTTCTTTCTTTCCAGAAGCAGCAGGATTTAGAAATCATGGATAAGAGACTGATGACCTCCAGCCTGTAATCCTGCTGTCTCAGACTCATGACCCACTTTCTTGGAGGAACAGGAGGGCACTTGGGGGTTAACCCGACGGGGGTTTATTGGGGGAAATACGGGCTTAGAGGGTAAGATAGAGGGGAAATACAGAGCGATTGGGGTAGAAGAGGTCAAGGCGTCCGAGACAAAAGGGTCTGGATGGACTCATTCACAAAAGAGACTCGACCGGCCAAAGAACACGGGTCACGTCCGAGTTCATCCCGGCGTCTCAGCCGTAATGGAAAGTTTGGATAAATAGCAGCATTTTCAGACTGGTGATCTATTTATACCACAGCACTATTGAATTCTGGACTCAGAAGGTGCAGTGCAGCTGCAGATCTCAAGTTTATATTAATGCCCTCGTTCTAATATGCTATGGTTACTATAGCAACAACATGTAAGGAGATGTCTGTTTAACATCTATGGAAGGAGACTCCAGCGTTAGAGCTTTGTAACAGTCAGCTTTCGGATAAAAAGTACAATGTGCTGTTAATTAATAAAGTAAAAGTTGCAAGCGTTGGCAAATTGCTGAGGTGTAAGAGGAATAAAACACTTCAGAACAGTTTTTGGTCTAAGGGAACTGCATATTTCTAAAAGACAAACTTTATATAAAATATAAATCAGATGCTAAGAGAACCAGCGAACAGTGAACTGCTTTAGTTTATTATATGTAAAACAAATGAACTTCTTTCCTCCTCTCTGTTTGGGGATTCGTGTGTAGCAATGACAAGGAAGTTCTTAAAACCTCGCCTTAATCCACGTGATCCAGAGGGATAAAAGGCCGTCCACTTCATTACCAGCGCTTCATAAGAGCATTAGTTCATATTGCTGTGTTTTTTGTTTTTTCTTTCCCTACTGCTCATGCTGCCTTGTGTCAGAGATGTGTCCGGTCTTCCTTCACTCTTTAACCTAATCCCAGGCAGACTTTAAGTGTCTGCTGTGGGTAGGGGGAGAAGGGGACAAGGATGCTCCCTTAATCCCTTAACCCCTAGACTTAGGACAAAGTAGGCCAAGAAACAAGAGCGACAAAATGCACTTGAGCCCATGATGTGCACTACAGCTTACATCCACCAAACAAATACAAACACAGGAAGTTCTCTTCTTTACCCACTTCATCTGCTGTATGAGAACGGAGTCTCCTACTGAATGCTGTAACAACAAATATCAGTATGTTCATGCTCAAGTACATTGGTACCAAGTTACTACAGTTACTTCTGTCCTACCTTTTGAGTTGTATTGGAGTATAATGTTAGTTTGGATAGGAACAGAATTGGCTTGGACAGTATCCAGATATTTTGGACAGGTATAGAGATGTTTTATATTAATATAATGTTGGTTTGGACAGGAATAAAAATGGTATGGACAGAATGGAGTTGTTATGGACAGGTATATAGTTGGTTTGGAGTGTACAGAGTTGTTTTGGACAGGGATAGAGTTGGTTTAGACATGTTTGGAGTTGGCCTGGACAGGAATAGAATTGGCTTGGACAGTATAGAGTTGGTTTAGACAGTACAGAGTTAGTTTGAA